>NC_044927.1:7962081-7975093 GCF_003576645.1 Ipomoea triloba | reverse complement strand
ATTTTCGCTCTTAGTTTACTTATCGAACTTACATTGTTTTGCCTATGTATCGAGACTTGGGGATTCTTACTTAACAGTTGGTATCATCAAAACCTATTACATGATGTTCCTAACAGAAAACACGAGAAAATGAACCTTGATCATCGTCATCAAGAGAGGCTTCATCATCGTCATCAAGTTGCACCGGCTCCGGCACAGCATTGTCACTTTCCAAAGCATCCAGGCGAGCCAAAATCGCCTGTGCCAACAGGACAGTAAAACTAGCTCTGAATAAATTCAAATTCAATTTTTTTTTTTCAATTCAAAATTGAAATTCCATGTCTTTATTGGTCTTGAATCTCAAAAATTTTAAATTTAAAAAAAAAAAATGCAACAACGTAAAGATCCACAATTCCAGCCAGACAATTCAACTGAGTCAATTGAAAATACTTACCTGTGTTCGATTGTCGGAGCTTGCAAGCGCAGCAGCCATTTTCGGAGCAACCTTACGAGATCTTGTCGACATTCGACGTGCTGAATTCGACGTTTCCTCATCCATCTCTGAAAATTGAGAATCCAAATATGCAAAAAAATAAAATTCCACAAAATATAAGGCCATGTTTGGTTGGCAGGAAGTTGGCCGGAAGTGCACTTCCACGGGAAGTAGGTTCCGAAATTGTAATTTTCTGATGTTTGGTTCACTAGAACTTGTTTTCCATTGGAACTACAATTCCTCATTTGAGAGGAATACAAAATCCGAGCTACACCCTAGGATTTTGTTTTCCGGTGCTTTTGGGGAGAAAAATTGGGTTGTGAAGACTATTTTACCCTTGATTTCTTCTTCCTCCTCTTCTGTTCTCTTCCTCCTCCCTCGTCTTCTTCCCTGCCAAACTGGAAAGCTAACAAAACACCACTCGCTAGTCACCGCCTCCGGTCGCCGCCGGCCACCTCCGCCTATGCCCTCGTCGCTCCCGCCTAGCCAGTCGCCGCCTCAGCTCTCCGCCTCCGCATCGCTGTGCCTGCCTCCGCCCTCGCCGCCGCTCCCGCCTCGCCGCCTCTGCTTCTCTTGCTCTGCGGACTACTTCATCTTTCAACCAGAGAATGATGAGTGAAGAAAAACCTAATTGTATTCTCATTATTGGGCCCCCAAATTGGATGTGGACTGTGGTTTAATAAACTGGGATGTGGACTGTGGTATACTGGTTTATTTATTTAGGTTAATAATAATAATAATAATAATAATAATAATAATAATAATAATAAGGGTATACGTGTCTTTTTACATATTATTCCTTACCATTTTAAATCTAACCAAACAACAGAATTTATATTCCCAGCAACTTCTTTTCCACCAACCAAACAACATAATTTATCTTCCTAGTAACTACTTTTCCACGAAATTTCACTTCCACTTCCCTTCAAATATTTTCCGCGAACCAAACGAGCCCTAAAGCTATTTCAAGAAGATAGTTCAAAAGAACCTGTTCTTTTGCGAAATTGTAATCCTTATACACCAAAACAATGAAGAGGGAAGGAGAGGAAAGCTACTTGGTTGACACTTAACAGAAGCTAAAGCGTTTTGGGTGTAAACTTAGGGCTATCAAAGTTTCAGCGAATGGATTCGGGTAGAAAAATGGGTACTCCGTGCTCATAAATGGATTCAAGTCAATTGAGACATAATTACACCACATGTAACTGAATATTTAAGAGAAAACGACACTTTTGGTCCCTGAATTGTGTTACTTTTGTAAATTTAGTCCCTGTCTATTAATTTGAACAAACTTAATCCTTCAATTGTCCATAATATGTTGCATTTAGTCCCTGAAGAATTTATATAATTACAAATTCTATTAATAAGCCTATTTTCATGAGGTTATATTTGTCAATTACTATCCACTATTAAAGCTTCCTTCCATCTTCGTTGCCTAAATTCCTCACAACCTTTATGTACATTAAATTTGAAAACACAAATAAAGGTAGCACATATATCACTTTCGATGATCCTTCACATATATCACTTTCGATGATCCTTCATTATTATAGATATTGTTGTAACTACAAATACAAGACCGATCCCTTCATTAAATTTGAATTTTTCATTTGTTGTTGTTATGGCGTTCATGTCTTTCTTTTTTTTTTTTTGGGGGGGTGGGGGGGGGGGGAATTTCACAGATTTAGCATATATTCTGTTAGGTACTCCTTTCTTGCCATATTCCATTTTGTTATCCCTTTCAATTTGCATAGATTATGTAGTAAATGATTTCCTACATCTCATGCTATCAACTTCTACAGTTTCAAATTTCATGAGACTGATCACTTAACCACCTCTGTTCAAAATACTTATCCACCATTTTCACGATTTGACGAAGACGGCATTAAGGGAAGAAAATGAAACTTTAACTTAATTGACAAATATAACCTCATGAAAAATAGTATTATTAATAAAATTTGTAAGTATATAAATCTAGGGATTAAATGTGACACACTATTGACAATTGAAGGATTAAGTTTGTTCAAATCAATTAACAGGGACCAAATTCACAAAAGTAAAACAATTCAGGGGCCAAAAGCGCCGTTTTCCCAATATTTAAACAACGGTCCAGATTTAACCTTATTGTGTCTTGGACAATTAAAGAGTTTGACATATTAATTATACTTGTAATTTCAAGTTCTTAAAATATTAACCAGTTCAAACACATATGAACCTGTTTAACACATTCAAATAACTGTGTTGACATATTTACATGCCATAATTTCTGGAAATAAAACACTAGACAGTCTCTAATCTTTAATCATTAATCAAGTATTTAAGAATTGGAAGTGAGACAATCGAAATAATGATCTACCAAATATGGCATTCAAAACTGAGACCATATAACAATTGCCACAAAAATGTCACACTTCTCAGTTCTCACTGCCACACAGAATGCCATTACTGTTAGTGGAGGCTATAAACAAACCACTAGTGCAGAAAAACTTTGAAGCATTCGTGCGGTATCAGGCATTATCAAAGAGAGAACCAAAGAGAATTATCAAAGTCGAGCTCAACAGCAATAGTGCTAGAGGATAACAGAAAGGAGTTCACATAATATCCACTTTAGCTTTACAGAATAAACATCCAAGCTTATACAAAATAAGGTATCACAGCAAACATTAGTTTGCTTGCATTTTTTAAGAAGTGGAGCAAACATTTGACCACTGCTTACAGCCACATTATTTAAACTGGAAACACATTGAACCACATCAAAAGAAAATTTCCACAGCTTGCCAGAAATATGTACTTTAAGCTTTACCCAAATTACCCAAATTTGATCAAAGAAAGCCACCAAACAACAACAATTCCAACAAATTTGATCGCATATGACATACCCAAATTACCAAACACTGGATATTCAATTACAACCAAATCAAGTAATTAAGAAAAATTTGCAGAGAATAATTAGGCAAATTAGGGCAAACAATTCAACAAATTAAGATTTATAGATGGAGTCAACGAACCTGAGGGTGAAGAAGGAGCCGGCGACGGTTGAGGACGGAACTGGGCCGACGGTTAAGCTTTAAGATGAACCTGGCGAGGCGGCGACGGAGGAGAGAGTCGGCTGGGGGCTGGGCGTAGGAAAAAAAAATTATATATATATAGAATTGTAATCATATGAGACAACCCCTTTAGATGAGAAATAAGACAAATTAGGGGCCGTCCATCTTGTACTATTTGATGGTTGAGATTAATCCTTTTTTCCTTTTTTATGTGTTTAATTTTAATTAGTAAGGGTTGTATTGTAATTGTAGATGTTTTATATTTAGTCTGGGATTTTAATGCATTATTTTAGGTGTTTTAATTTTGGTAGGATTAGTTTTTTTTTTTTTTTTGTCATCCAGTCTCACCGTTTCCCTTCCGGGTCTTCTTTGCGGCATTGCTTCGTTTTTTTCGATCATGGAGTTTGTTGATGGAGGTATGTTGTAGTTGGTCTTTATTTTTTCTTTTTGTTTTCGTCCTTGTTTTCTCCCGTTTCGTGGTCGTATGCATCACGTTGTTGGTGTTTTCAATGTTTTCTAGACTTCGCGGCTTTGTGCATATGTGTTTTAATCCGTGTGCATATCATACAGTTTGCACAGGCATTGGTGCTGTTGGTTTGTACTGTCATTGTTTATTTTCCGTTTTGACATGTTGGGTTGTTGCTTTGTTTGTTTGGCGTATGGTATTTATTCAGCTTTAATCTCCATTATTCGCTGTGGGTGTCGTTTACTGTTTTTTGTTGCGTTAGTTGCAACTTACTTGTTGGCGTCTGTTTGGTTATTCTAGGGTAGAGGGGTTCAGTATATATGCACATTGTGTCGTCTTTATGCAATTCAAGTGATGTTGGTTGCTTCCTTATGTTCTTTTACTTACAATGTATTCTATTTTTTTCGGGGTTGTGTTCCCATGTAGCAGCATCATTTTGTGATGATGAAGATTTGTCAGGTACGAGTGGTGGGTCCAATGAGTGTGTCATGAATCTCTCCCCTAGAGGGACAAAATATTGGATTCCGAGTTGTGACGAAGCTAGGCAGCCCTATGTTGGTCAGCGGTTTAACAAGTTGGATGATGGTGTTGACTTCTATGTCCAGTATGCTTGTACGGTTGGGTTTGATGTTCGTCGTAGCACTTAAACAAAGGATAGGATGGGTAATGTATTGAGGAAGTATTTGGTGTGTTCTCGCGAAGGGTTCAAGCAGCCTGCTAAGGATGTTTGTCCGGTAGGTGAGGGGGTCGGTGACGTTTCCATATCACCGAAGAGACGTCGGGTTACGAATAGGGTTGGTTGTAATGCCAAGATCATTTTGAAGTTTATGGGTGATGGGCGTATTCTGTGTTTTCTTGCGAGATAAGGCACACACATTCTTTGTGCTCAGAGTTGTCTAAGCCATTCATGAGGGTTAATCGTAAGTTGTCTGTGGGCCATCAAAGCTTTGTTGCTAATTGTGCAAGAGCAAATATAGGTCCGATCAAGTCCTTCAAGCTGTATAAGCAGATGGTGGCGGATTTTGTTGATGTTGGGGCCACTGGTGTAGACTTCCAGAATTTTAAGCGGGATTTAATGGCGTATATTAGCGGGGGGGATGCACAGTTGATTGTTGAAAAGTTCCTTCAAAAGAAGGAGTTGTGGTCTACATTTTGTTTTGACTATGATGTGGATGAGTACGATCAGCTTTCGCGTGTGTTCTGGGCAGACACGGTTGCACGGCAGTATTTTTGCGTGCTTCGGTGATGTTGTGTCCTTCGATGCGACGTATAAGACTAACAGGTATGTGCATATCTTCACCAATTGATTTGCATCTCTAGTGTCATTGGGGTTTTGTGCTAGGTTTCTGCTGTGTTTGATCGTAACATATACTGGTGTGTGCATTTATTCCGATAGGCGTGTGCACGTGTATTGTATTTTCAGGGTAATAGTGGCCCTTGTTGGGACTTTTTGCGTCAATTCTGTCCCGATTAAACAGTGCGCTGTATGTGCATTTTAGTCACTGAGCGTGTGCATATGTTGTTTCCAGTAAATGTATTCTTGGTTCTTCTTCAGTTAGGTTCTAGTTTGTTTTGTTTCTAATGTACGGAGCTGTAATGTGTGTAGGTATAATCTTGTGTTCGTTCCATTTACTGGCATGGATAATCACAAGAAATCAGTGACGTTTGCAGCGGGGTTGATTGCAAAGGAAGATATTGACTCATATGTGTGGTTGCTTGATAATTTCAAGCGAGCTATGGGCCACGAGCCGACATACGTTGTCACCGATCAAGACGCATCTTTACGGGTAGCTGTGCCAAGGGTTTTCACATCTGCACGGCATCGATTTTGTATGTGGCATATTATGACGAAGATTGGTGGAAGTCAGACAACCGAAATAATAATCTACCAAATGTGGCATTAAAAACTGAGACCATATAACAATTGCCACAAAAATGTCACACTTCTCAGTTCTCACTGCCACACAGAATGCCATTACTGTTAGTGGAGGCTGTAAACAAACCACTAGTGCAGAAAAACTTTGAAGCATTTGTGCAGTATCAGGCATTATCAAAGAGAGAACCAAAGAGAATTATCAAAGTCGAGCTCAACTGCAATAGTGCTAGAGGATAACAGAAAGGAGTTCACATAATATCCACTTTAGCTTTATAGAGTAAACACCCAAGTTTTTACAAAATAAGGTAGCACATCAAACATTAGTTTGCTTTCATTTTTTAAGAAGTGGAGCAAACATTTGACCACTGCTTACAGCCACATTATTTAAACTGGAAACACATTGAACCACATCAAAAGAAAATTTCCACAGCTTGCCAGAAATATGTACTTTAAGCTTTACCCAAATTACCCAAATTTGATCAAAGAAAGCCACCAAATAACAACAATTCCAACAAATTTGATCGCATATGACATACCCAAATTACCAAACACTGGATATTCAATTACAACCAAATCAAGTAATTAAGAAAAATTCGCAGAGAATAATTAGGCAAATTAGGGCAAACAATTCAACAAATTAAGATTTATAGATGGAGTCAACGAACCTGAGGGTGAAGAAGGAGCCGGCGACGGTTGAGGACGGAACTGGGCCGACGGTTAAGCTTTAAGATGAACCTGGCGAGGCGGCGACGGAGGAGAGAGTCGGCTGGGGGCTGGGCGTAGGAAAAAAGAATTATATATATATATAAACAACCAAAAAAAATCAAACCAAAAATCTAAAATGATAGATACCTCTTTTTAATTAGGGAATAAGATTTTTAATTGAAAAGACAATCAAATCTCATAACAGTCATTCAAACACTAACCATGATTCTGATTCTCATTCTTAGTGTATAAACACGATTTTTAAAAAAGTATATGATGAGTATTATTATTGATAACTTAGCTTTAAGATTTATTTTTTCTATAACATGATATAACAATAAATTATACTCAAATTAATTATGCATAATTACTGGAAATTGCTATAATATTGTATGTAAAAATATTGTATTTCCAATAATAAAAATCAATGCATGTTCAACCAACAAGCATTAATTAATATAAGAAAAATTACAAATAAACTCTCATATTATAACTTTCCTATAATTAGAACTAAACTAAAAATTAAAGTTATAATAATGCGTAGGACTAATGTAAATAAACTAGCTAGAAAGTAGTGTAATACTATATTATTAGGGGGTATTATTTTTTATTTAAAACTTGATAAACTTGGGAGCATGAAACCAATTCATCCAAATCCCAAACTGAGCCCACTTCTTCATTATCTTCTCTACGCTGCGAAGACGAAGCATCGTTATTTGTGTTGGTTTGCAATTGAGTAAAGCTACTTTCCATGGCTTCTATATTGGCCTTCAAAATAGGATAATGTTCCCTTCACATCCTTGGCCGATTTTCCAGGAATTAACTTTGCAATCTCTTTCCATCTATTAGGTGTTCCTTCTACAAAGGTTGATAAAGCAATCTGAAACATCCTCTCTTCATCCCATGTCCATATCGCCTTCTGGTTTGCCATTGGAATTTCTATTGGTTTTTAACAAATTAAAGTTATGCTTATATTATTGGTCACAACTTACAAAAGGGTGTATTAAGTTGTGCATTATATAGTTAAAACTATGTACTAAAACTTTGAAAGTTACCTTTTTACGTTTTAATGAATTAGCTGCTTAATGCTATATTAGGGAATGATACTATTTTAACTATTATAAACTACCTAATTCAATATTTAGAAAAAATACCATTTTACACATATACTTTTTTTTTTTAATACTATTGACTGGGGATCAAACTCGTGACCTCTCACTTAAGAGGGCCACAACTATGCTGCTTGACCACAAGACATTTGGTATTTTACACATATACTAAAATACTTAATGTTATCTTAGAGAATGTACTTAGACTCCATACTTAAAAGTTACTTTGAATATAATAATTATATAATGATGGCAAGATATAGAGTTTTTTTTTTTCTACTATGTATATATAATACACTTCTAAAATATCATGTATTGCATGATTTTAAAAAAATACACAAGAAAAAATAGTGAAATTACAATGATATGGAAATAGTTAACCTATCAAAAACAACGAAATGTAAAATTAGAAAAATGTAAATATTCTTGTACATTTACATTTTTCTATAAAATGTAACAAAAGTGATGTTTTTTATTATATTTATAGAAGGTTAAAAATATATACACAAAGATTAAGGGGCAAAGTGTTGACCAGATTGGTTTTTCCATACGAGAGGTTCAAACTCTCGACCTCTCTTAAGAGATGAGAGTGCACAGCCACTCATGCCAATCAAGCTGGTTACCTTTTAGTCTTAAATTGATCTTTTATCATATAATTTTTTTGCAGTGTATCAGAAGAGGCAATCGAAAGGCACTAAAAGGAAAACACGCCAAGCCAAGGCTCTTGAGAACAAGAAGGCTCTAAAGACATTCATTGAGCTCTTGAATGAGGTCTGGATTTCTAAGGCTATGAGATGCTATGTTTCAGTACATGAATGTGTCTGTATTAATTCTGAATTTGTAATTAGCTAAGATTTTGGCATACTTTATAATAGGCAAACCTGGAGTCCTTGCTGAAAGAAATAATGTTTTCTGTGTTTTCGTATTGATTTGGCTTTAGGCTTATATATACAATATGAACAACGGTAATATGCCTAAAGTAAGGCAAAGAATAATACAGAAAGTTTACAATATTCTAGGAATAATATTGTTTACATATTTATATAATTTCCATATTCTAATACTTGCCTCCCCATGTCCCCACCTACTTGAGAGCAGCAGCGGGACCTCCGAGCTCCACCTGCCGTCGTCATTTCTGCACTGTTTGTGGATTCTCTGCTCCCTATACATGTGTACAGTGTGGGATGCGCTTCTGTTCAATCCGATGCCGGACTATCCACAATGATACTCGATGTTTGAAATTTGTTGCGTGATCTCAAGAAGCCATGAGTGCATTCACTTGCGTATTCTAAACCTCCGATCTGCATGTACAATCTCGTGTTCTAGGTAACTTTCATTATCTAAATCACAGAGACATCAATGACTAGTTTCTAAACTGGACTGCTTGTGCAAGAAATCCCGCTTTCTTTCCAGTCGGGGTCTTCTCTTGCTTCCAATGAATACCACAACCCTTTGTAGCTGATTTACCAGATCAGAGCTAGCTATAAGATCAAGTCCCATTTGTCATCTGTTCATATATACAAATGGTACATTTCTAACTGACTCTTGATCTTTATTTAGATTAGAAATTTTCGATCTTGTATTAGTTAGTCTCACTGCACTGGCCAAGATACTCCACTGGAAATCCCTATGCTTTTTGAAATGGGAAACCATTTTACACACTAGTTTTCCTGTTTTGTGGAAGAAATTCCGATGATGATTGATGAATGAATAAATCCATGAAAATGCAAACTTGAGCATACCTGTTAGGTCTGTGAGTGTTCTATAAAGGTTGTGAAGCATTTAATATGCATTTCGTCGGTCTATGTACACCATCTGCTGGTATTCTTTTTATCGGTGCATTATTCTGTATGGGCAGCTCAGTTGATCACAGAGGTGAAGTTTGGGAACAATGACTCGCGACTGAGTCTTACCAGCGACAATGTGGAAGCAACATCTCAAAGTGAGGGGTTCCTTGTGCGCAGTAAGCAAAGTTCTAGCCTCTGTGTTCAGTTCAGTTACACCATCCCTTGAATTGCACCTAGCACTTAATACACATTAACTTCGACACTCTTTATATATATTTTCTGAATTTTCTCTTTAATTTGCTCAATTTTGGCCTCAAACAAATTACAATAACAAAAAAATTTGAAACATGCCAGGCTATCAACACATTGTATATATTCTGCAGTGAGAATGTAGTTAAATATTAACTCCAAAGTCTATGTTTAATCAATTTGTTACTTCTTCTTTTAACGAGGTTTTCTAACCTCGCCCTATGACCCTGTTACATATTTCGTCTGGATGTTCAAATCAATTTGTTACTTTCTTTCCAAACTGATGCACGTAAAGTCTTAGCCCGACACACCTTAAATTTTAACAATTAACACACTTTAAGTACACAAACCATGCACCTTAAGAAGGAAAATTACGCACCTAAAACTTTAGACGAATGCACTTAAATTTTATCAACACACCTTAAGCTAAAAAATTATGCACCTTAAGTACAAAAACTACGCATCTTAAGAAGGAAAACGGGATTTAGGCAAAATCAATGCTTCTCATCTCACTGCACCAACCGGACAAGAACCCAATTATATATATATACAGAATTTTTGTATTAATGTTCACAATGCAATATGAACCCTGATCCATGATATAACAATTGTTACTCACTTACCTTCTTCTTTATGACCTTTTGTTGTACTCTATTATTTGGGCTTGATCACTTAGCCCAGGCCAGTTTCAATGTATCCATCAATGTCTATACCATGATTCAATACCATATGAACAATGTGTAAAAGGCTTTAATAAAAGCTCAACCTCAAACATATCTATAACAAAGAACACATATGGTAATTGGTAATACTTTATTCTGATCCAAATCCAAAAACTTAGAAACCAGAAGCCCCTTTTTAATTTGAATGTATAGATAAGAGATTTATGTTTGGACAACCAAAATGGAAATTTTAAAGTTGTAAAACATTGCTATAACTATATTTATTCTTATTTTATATTCTACAATATTGCATGTGAATATTTAATATATAATTACATTTTGGAGTTATCAAAGATTATGGACATTTATTTTCATCCCCATTGTTGGTCCTCATACAAGTTGGTTATATGTATAAGGATTTTTAGTATACTTATTTGATTACACTGGATTGTTTTTCATATTAAAAATTTTTAATTTGACTTTTACTATATATTTACCTCCTTTGTACAAATTTAGCTTTGATTTTATAAATTTAATCTTGATTTAATTAATTCATATAATATAATAAGTATTTAAAGATTAAAAGTAATTATAATATCATTAGTTAATTGAATTTTTTACTCAAATAATAATCAATTAGACAAATTAATGCTGCCATCAATGGTCTCCTCAGTTGCCCACACTATCCTGCCTTGGCTGAAGCCATGGGTTGTAAGGAAGCCCCCTCTTGGTTGCTAGAATACCATCAACGAGCTGAAAAATTCAAGTGCAAATACTAACCATTTAGCTAGGCTATGTCATTCATAAATGTAATTCTTTGTTAAAGAGTTTTGATTCTATTTCTTTCGCTTTTATTCATAGGTCAGCGAACTAAGTCGTTCATATCTTAGCTAGGGCAGCTGGCTCTCAGTCTGATGTTAAAACATGAGATTTTGGTCCCTCAAATTGTATCCGTTCTTTCTTTCCAGAAAGGTTTTAATAATATCATTTGTTGTTGCTGTAAAAAAAAAAAAAAGACAAATTAATAAGAGATTCTCCCAGACATGCCAGTCATCACTTTATTGACATTTGAATTAAAGAATTTAAAAAAAGAGTCAAATAAATATTAAATTTTATACAAGAAGTCAATTATTAACTACATGAAGTTCAAAAACTAATTATTGATATGAACATTGTGAGCATAAATATAATATGTGCAGTCCAACTATCAGCTTAGGCTTTTAATTGAGATGGAGCACATGCTTTAATTTAGTATCAAAGCCATGCAAAAGGTCATGGATTCGACAACTGGGGTTGATCGCCCGGTTTTTCAAATTGGACTTGAGACTCGATTTTGTTGTTTTCTCGCATACAATCCATATATGAAAACGTTGAATATAAACTGTGTATTTGCAAAGTTTAGCTGAAATAGAATAGTGATGAATTTGTATCTTAATGTCCGCTTATATGGTTTTTAAATACAAATATAAATTTAGACGGAAAAATTGAATCCTATAAAATTTCTCTTTGGTGCACGTCCAATCTGCAGTGGCATCGATTAAGTGGGTTTACATCTATCTACTATTATATTGGCGGGTAGTATATGTAAATATTTTTATATAATATATAATACAACATATTTATATAGATTTTGAATAAAAACTTTTTTAACACAATTTTTATAAGATGCGCGCCAATAGTCTAATGCTTAATATGCATTTTTTAATTAATATTTTAAAAATTATCAAAGTATTACATCTTGGCGTATATAATGTAAGATTATCAAAATTTTTATAAAAGTAAATATTTCAAGAATACATAACTATGATCTGCGGTAGAAATGTTGAATTAAATGGTGCAATAGCTTTAGAGAGAAGCATTCTCACTTGATAATACTCAAGTATAATTTTTGCAACACAGAACTTTATTAATTGGCGTGATCCATCCTTCCTCTTGTTGTAAGGTTTGAAAGTCAAAAAAGGTGTCACAGCCTGTGTGTGAACTGGACCTCTCGCTTTAGCAAAGGAATTTCTTAAGAAATATGATTAAAATATTTGTGGAATATAACGCGCTTAAGCCTGGTATGATTGTATGCAACAGTGTTGAATTATCTGGAATTATTGTGTATATTTCTCACGTTGACTGACGTTTCTCGTTGAAACTTGGAAGGCGGCTTTTCCAGAGGAGGACGATGATCCACTTGTAAGTTGTAACTTGTAATTTCCCATCTTTTCCTCTATATATATATATATATATATATATATATATATATCTAAAAACATAATAAGTCTCAATCCAAGTTATACCCCTGATTTATGTCCGTTTTTTCTGTTAATTTTTATTGTATCTTATGCTATAAAAGTTGTACTACATAATTTTTTTGACAAAAATATCCCTACCGTTATAACTTCTGTTATCTTTTCACATTATAATTACCATGCACATACATACACAATATTTTTTCTTACATTCTTCAATGGTAAGTTTGAATTCATTTAGCTTTTAATTAAATATTACCATAGTTATATTTAGTAACTTATCATTTCTATAATTCTTAGTAATTTATCATTTCTATAATTCTTACTTCAATAATATTAATTTGAATTCAATATATATATATATATATATATATATATATATATATATATATATATATATATATA
>NC_044927.1:7956936-7961932 GCF_003576645.1 Ipomoea triloba | reverse complement strand
TATATACTATTATTTAAAAATATTAATATTATAAATGAGCAACAACATAATGCATTTGCAGTTGAACTAAGACAAGATTTTTGGATATCAATCTGTGGAAGTTGTTGAATTGAGATAGTTGAAATCAAGCATTATGTATATTACTATGATGTATATTATAGTATTCAAAAAAATATTACTATATTATGTTAATGTGCATAATTAAATTTCTCTCATTATAATATTCAAAAAAAAATTTCAACAATCAAATTACTATATGATGTATATTATAGTATTCCAAAAAATATTATTATATTATTTTAATATATGTAATTAAATTCCTCTCTTGATAATATTCAAAAAAAATTTCAACAATCAAATTACTATATGATGTATATTATTGTATTTAAAAACAAATTACTATATTATGTTAATGTATGTAATTAAATTCCTCTCATGATAATATACCATGCAATTCAATTATGTTTCAAACTATTTTAATCTTGTTTTTTTTTATTTTATATTCGTAAACAATCAAATTACTATATGATATATATTATATTATTCAAAAAAAATACTATATTATATTACTGTACGTAATTAAATTCCTCTCATGATAATATTCAAAAAAAAATTCCAACAATCAAGCTAATATATATATATATATATATATATATATATATATATATATATATATATATATATATATATATATATATATATATAAAAACAGAAGTGTTTTTTTCCCGCCATCTTAAAAAAAATACTTCTGTTTTGAATTTTGAAATTACAATAATTTTTTTACCTAATTAAATAATTACAAAAATGCTATATATGTTAATTTAATTTATAGTAATGATTAACTAAAATATTTATTATGCCATGAATCATGGTCACTTTTAAGGTACCTAAACTAATACTCCATATATTCTTTTTCAACTTAAGTTCAATTTTTTTTATATACAAATAAAATTAATATATTAAAAAATATATCATTAAAAAGTTCTAATTAAAAACTTTTAAATAACACCTATATTGATATTTTTATTTTAATGTATTAAATTAACATACAATTATATTAAATCACTATATTATATTCATTTTCAATATAATATTAGTTCATTTTTGAAATAATGTTGTATATTGATTTTTTTGAAATACTAATTTAATATATAATTAAAATTAACATAGACTTACACAATAATCTTTATATATATTAAAACAACCGTGTCATTTTTCCGTCCATCCTAAGAAAATACTTCTATTTTAAAATTTGAAATTACAATCATTTTTTACCTAATTAAATAAAAAAATTGATATATATGTTAATAGAATGTATAATATATATATATATATATATATATATATATATATATATATATATATATATATATATATATATATATATATATATATATTCTATTAAAATAAAAAAAAATTCTAAATCAAAATAGATATGTCAAATTTAATTTATTCTAATAAGATAAAATTTAACCTTCCATTCAATTTAGTATTTTTGTATTATAGATATTTTAATTTCATTTTTTTTATTTTTGAATTTTAATTAAAATTGTTAAAATTAAAATAATTTAATTTGATTCGAATATATATATATATATATTTGAATTACTTTAACTGAAATAATTTTTTAATCTTTCAACGCACATATTGGGAACTTTGTTACAAAGTAACAATTAAAATATATCAAAGTACAATCTCATTGCTATTTGGTATATTTTTTTCTTCATATTATATATATATATATATATATATATATATATATATATATATATTTATTGCTAAAAATAGAAAATTAGAACTATAACACATATATACATATTGAATCATTGTTGCATGCCAAAAGTTCACCTAAAAAAATTGTTGCATGTCAATTTATTTACTTCATCTAACTTTTAAAAATAACTACGATATTATTACTACTATATATAAATTTCTTCCTGCATAAATGATTTGTTCTTTCAAAGTTTAAAGATGTGAAAGGTAAAATATATCATTATTATGATTTTAACATTCTACTAATAACAAATACAAGTATTATTGCATTAATTTAAAAATTTTGTAGTACAAATGTTGTACACAAATTTTATAAAATACCATAAATTATAAAAATTTAAAAATCTAAAATAATAGTTATTATTTAAATATTATGAGACCAAAACAAATTAATTTACGTTAATAACATAACTGAAGAAAAACTAACATAAAAATGAACTAATTGAACTAACTTACATTCGCGGAGTTTGAAAAAATATAATGTTATTGGGTAAATGTCTCACACTTAAATATAATGTTATTAAATTAATTGAAATTCACACATTTAAGAATGATGCATCATCTCGAGATCTATCAATTTAAAATAAAGAAAAATAAGAGATATTAAAACTAAAAGAAATAAACTTTCAATAAATTAGTTAAAAACATATCATAGATCTACAAATATTGAACCACAAAGTCTATTGTAGACCTATTATTTAAATGATGATCTAGAGATAGTTTGATTGAGTACATTTATGGGTTGCAAAATATTTAGAAACAAAACTAAATGGTTTCCAGACATCTATTACTATTTATAATAACAAACAAAAGTTTAAGGCAAAAACTTGTGTGTGACCGCCTCATGGTCTCAATCCGTGAGACGGATCGGATCTTTAATTGACGAGGTCAAAAATTCGACCCATTAATCAAAGATCTGAACCGTCTTACGGATTGAGATCTGTGAAACGGTCTCACACAAGTGTTACTCAAAGTTTAAAATATCACCAAAGTAGATTTTGAAACAAAACTCAAATATCAATGTAAAAATTTAAAATAAGAATTTTTTTTCATGCAAGGAAAAAAATTGTATAATATTTATCAATATACATATAATAATAAAAATTATCAATTTCTTTTTTATCCATTTATGTAGACATATATTATATTTATAGTATTTTGTACAATATGAAAATATATACAAATTTTTTTTTATAGAATTGTGATTACTGGCATAATTATACACGTTAATTACTAAAATGGCCTTATTAAAAAATTATTTTAAAATATGTCTAAACTCATACTCTTAATTAAAAATTCAAAAATATTTCAAAATTTGTCTAAATATGTAATATAGTTAGGGACTACATTAATCCATATAAAGTTAAAAAATTAAATTCTTTTAATTTTTAAATGTAATTTTCTTAATTATAATTAATAAAATATAAAATATAATTAAAAATAAAATTATAAATTAACAAAATGTGTATTTATAAATATTTATATTTTTAAAAACACATACATACATATACTTATGCATTATATTAATCATACAAAATTAAAATGCTATTTTTTAATTTCTAAATTTAATTATTTTAATTATAATATATCAATATAAATTATAATTACATAAATTGTATTATAGAATTTGCATATATACATATTAATAAATATTTTTAGTATATAAACTGTATTATACAATCATATAAGAAAATGCATCTGATTAGAGTTTAAAATCACATATACAAAATTTAAATTTGACATTTTTTAATTTCAAAGTATAATTTTCTTAATTATTATTCATTATGTTAGAATTATAATATATATGAAATAAGATTAGGAATAATTCAATTTAATTATGTAAATTTTCTCTATAAATTTATATAAATATGTACATGATTAGAGATTATATTAATTTCCTACAAATTTTTAATTTTGTATGCTATGATAATCGATACTTGACCAAATATATGAAAATTTAACTATATTATTATATTGTACATTTTAATATATTTATATTTTTAAATTTGTTTTTATTTAAATTCATAATAACAAAAAATTTTCCGTGCATAGCACGGGTAAAACACTAGTATGAATATGAATTTATAAGGGATATATTTCTAATTAGAAGAATGACTATATTTTTTCTCAAAAAAAAAAGAGAGACTATATTTAAACAAATTTTATTCATTTTCAAATACAAAAATATTGTAATATAACGTTGAGTACCCTTAAAATTACAGTAGAATATATCCATCACAATGATTTTGAATTTCTTGTATTATACATACACAACAAAAATTTTACTCGAATATCTATGAAACTTCGACAACTAAAAAAAACGCATTATATATATTTCAAAATGATTTACTAATTGGGTTTAAATATTGGGCACAAGTCTTCGCGTAAAGCGCGTAGAAAAAACTAGTATATATATATATATATATATATATATATATATATCCTTTTTTACATAAGGACGCTAGTAATTTAGATGACTATGAGAACTAATCTTACATTTAGACTCAAATAACATAAATGGCTGATGCTAAAGACCTTGTGATCTAGTGGCACTCGGTGTCCCGGTTTACACTCCTACATGGATGATGGGAGTGGGTTCGAGTCTCAGTAGAGGCAACTGTTGACTCTTGTGTTTTTAATCTAAACAAATAGTGGATACGAGGGCAAATAAGAGATTTTAGACCAATTATGGAAGGATTTTTATTAATAAACATAAAGTTATATTTGAACGGTAAATAAGGTATAAAATCCCACTTGCATAGGAAGATTGTAATCGTTCTGCCTTCATGAACGCAACACTATAAAAAGGCTCATTAAAGACCTCAATGCTACCCTCAATTAGGAAGAAGTTTTGTGGTTTTAGGAGTTTAGATCTCTTTGGAGTCGTGATGGTGACAGGAACACGGGTTTTTACCACAAAACTATGATTGTTCACCGGAACAGAGCAAGAGTCTGGACACTCAAGATTAATGTGACGAACTGTCTCACATCGAGCTAATTGGAGAGGGAGAAGAGGGAAATAAAACTGAAACTGTATTGTGAGGTGATAAATGTTCAACTAGCTATCAAAGGGAAAGCTGAAATGTTATATACAAGGCAGTAAGCAGTTGTAACTGCAAGTAACAGCTAGCTAACAGCTAGTGAACGGCTAACAGCTAGTGTGTGGCTAATGTCAAGAATGCCCTTAATAGGATCACTTCATCACCCCCCCCCCCCCCCCCCC
>NC_044927.1:7865327-7956304 GCF_003576645.1 Ipomoea triloba | reverse complement strand
CCCCCCCCCCCCCCGTAAGCTGGAGCATGAAGATCATGAAGGCCCAGCTTAGAATGGAAAACATCAAATGATGGCTTGGTGAGAGCTTTGGTAAAACCATCTGCAATCTGCTTGTGGGAAGGTATGCTCATCAACCTTATCACTCCTTCTTGAACTTTCTGTCTTACCACATGACAATCAATATCAATGTGCTTAGTACGTTCATGAAAAACATGATTCTCACCTATTGCCACAGCAGAATTGTTGTCACAGAATAATGAAATAGGATTGCTGTTAACTGCTCCCAAATCTGCTAACAAGTATAATAACCATTGAATTTCACACACTGTTGAGGCCAATGCCCTGTACTTAGCTTCAGATGATGACCTTGAGACAGTGGCTTGCTTCTTTGTTTTCCAAGAAATGAGTGATTCACCAAGGTAAATGCAGTAACCTGTAACTGACTTCCTGGTTTCTGTACAAGTGGCCCAGTCTGAATCAGAGAAGGCTTGCAACCTGACCTGAGACTTTGATGTATAAAATAGACCTTTTCCAGGTGCACCTTTGAGGTATCTTAGCACTCTATGTGCTGCAACCAAGTGTGTAGTCCTGGGCTTGTCTACAAACTAGCTCAACTACTGGACAACATAGGAAATGTCAGGTCTGGTGTTTGTTAAGTACAGAAGCTTGCCAACTAATCTTCTAAAATTTTCAGGTTTGTCAAGCAATGTGCCATCAGTGTGATTGAGTCTTTGACCTGGAACACAAGGTGTCTTGGCAGGTTTGGCATCCAGGAAACCATTCTCCTGTAAGATTTCCATAGTATACTTTCTTTGGCATAGGTTAAGGCCATTAGGATTTCTGAATGCTTCCACTCCCAGAAAGTAGTTTAGCTTTCCAAGATCTTTGATCTTAAAAGAGCTGTCCAGAGACTGTTTTAGTTCTGTAATCTGAGTGTGATCTGTCCCAGCCACTAGAATGTCATCCACATATACTAATAAGGCAATAAAAGAACCTTGTGATGTCCTTGTAACAATGAAGGATCAGCAGTAGATTGTTTGAAGCCAATGTTCAGTAGGAACTTTGTTAGCTTAGCATTCCATTGTCTGCTAGCCTGTTTAAGGCCATATAGTGACCTCAGCAGCTTGCACACCTGATTAGGTTTCTCACTTTTGAACCCTAGGGGCAGAACCATATACACTTCTTCTTCTAAATCTCCATGTAGAAATGCATTGTTGATATCAAGCTGCTGAATGTCCCAGCCAAAAAGGTTTTGATTGTGGTCATTCTGGCTACAGGGCTAAAGGTTTCAATGTAGTCCACCCCTAACTGTTGAGTATACCCCTTTGCAACTAATCTAGCTTTATACCTCTCCATAGATCCATCTGCTTTGTGCTTTATCTTGTACACCCACCTACATCCAATGGGAGACTTTCCTTTAGGCAAATCTGTCAAGGACCATGTGTCATTTTGCACCAATGCATCTATCTCAGACTGCATGGCTTGTTTCCATGCCTCACTTTGAATGGCCTCTTTATAGGATTGTGGTTCATGTGTGGAGGTAATAGATGAAATGTAGGATCTGTGATCAGAAGGTAGACTGTCATATGAAATAAACTTGTGTATGGGATGAGGGGAGGTTCTCTTACTAGTTCTGTCTTCCATTAAGGACTGACAATAATAGTCCTGTAGCCTGGGAAGTGCAGTCCTTTACCTTGTTGACCTTCTAGCTTGTGGCTGCCCACTGTGGTTCTGTGATGAACCATTATCATTGGCAGCATTATCAGAAATTTGAGTATGTATGAGTTCTTCATTGACTTCAGAGTGTTCATTGTGCCCATGATTCTCAGAAACTGAATTGCCACTGTCTGCCATAACTTCATGATTAGTTCTTTGTATAGGATCTAGGAATGCTTCTGTTTCAACTGAGATGGGCACCAATGTTAGTGAAGAAATGTTTGTGTCATTCACATTGGATTCTGCTGTGGCATCTGAATTGTTATCTTTGAAAGGATAGACCTGTTCCTGAAAGTTTACATCTCTAGAGACAAAAATAGTTTTGTTAGTGATGTCATATAGGATGTAACCTTTCACATAAGCTGGAAAGCCCAGAAAAATACTCTTTCTTGACCTTGGCTGGAACTTATTCCTCCCTTGTGGAGTGGTTGCACCAAAGCATAAACAACCAAAAGACCTTAAGTGACCATAATCCACAGTTTTCTCAGTTAACAGCTCAAAGGGAGTGTGTCCACCATTCACACCTGTAGGAAGTCTGTTTATAAGATATGAAGCATACAACACACAATGTCCCCAAAAATTTGTAGGGAGTCCAGATTGAAACCTTAGAGCCCTAGCAACATTCAAGATATGCTGATGTTTCCTCTCTGCCACTCCATTCTGTTGGGGTGTATATACACAAGACTTTTGGTGGATAATCCCTTTTTCATTGGAAAAGGTATTCATAAGGAACTCACTACCATTATCTGTCCTTACTACTTTGATCTTGGCTGAAAACTGTGTGTTCACATAATTGTAGAAGGTTTGGAATATAGATTTGACTTCAGACTTATTCCTCATTAAGTGCAGCCATGTAAATCTACTATGATCATCAACAATTGTTAGGAAATAGTGTTCCCCTTTAAGGGAAGCTACAGCAAAAGGCCCCCACACATCCATATGAAGAAGATCAAAACATTTCTCAATTCTGGAAATACTGACAGGGAATGTGGATCTCTTCTGTTTAGCTAGATGACATGCATCACATACAAAATCAGATTGCTTATGAAGAAAAACAGACTTTATTCCATTCAAAGAGGCTATTTTATTTACAGGATAGTGCCCTAGTCTGTTATGCCACAATTCTACTGTCAAGCTATTACACTGAGTACTAATAGCCCTATCAACATCTTGGCTTCTCATCTTGACAGCAGGAGGTTTATTGATCAGATATAAACCATTCTTTTCCTTAGCAAAACCATCCATTTTCCCAAAGTGTCCCTGAATAGTGCAAGAATTAGCTCCCAAAACCAATTCACAACCAGTTTGCTTAGTTAACTTGCTGGCAGACACAATATTGAAAGCAAAACTTGGTATATATAGCACATTCTGAAGCAATATGTTCTTATTAAGTCTGATCTTCCCCACACAACTGACCTTAACTGCTTCATCATTAGGTAGTTTCACAGATATTCCTTGAATTTCATGATATGTTTCAAAGTATTCTAGTGAGCATGTAATGTGGTCAGTAGCACCTGAGTCTAATATCCATATTCCATTCAAGTTGAGAACAGCATTCACATAAAGGTTATGAGTAATGTTACCTTCATTGTGAGCATCCTCAGAGTTTTGGAAATCTGCTTTCATTCCAAAGCTGGCAGCTGTCATGACAGCACTGCTAGAGGCTTGTCCTCCCTTATTTTGATTCTGCAAGATGGATACCAACTGCTGGAACTGATCAAGGGACAGTCCAGTACCATCAATCTGATTCACAGAAGCATTTGAGGTTTGTTGAGTGTCTTGAAGCTGCCTGTTCTTGGATTTATAGCCTGCAACCCATCCTGGGGGATAACCATGCTTTTTATAGCACTTTTCCACAGTGTGACCAAGCATATTACAATAAGTACACTTAGGTACATTCCTTCCCCCATTGCTGATGAATTTCTTCCTATTATTGAATGCTGCCACAACAGATTCCTCTTCTGCAGACTGATCCTTGTGATTCTGAACAGCATTTGCTTGGACAATTTCATTACACTTTTGATTAATTGCTCCTTTGATCTTTCTTTCAACTTTCAGAGTCATGTTCAAGACCCTCTCCATGTCAAGGATGGGATCCATTACTAGGACTCCGGATTTAACAGTCTCATATTCTTCATTTAGACCTTCCAAGAAACGAATTATCTGGTCTTCTTCTCTTTCTTTCTGCATTTTGTTCAATAAAGTGCAAGAACACCTAGGTGTGCACTCACATAACAGTAATGGCCTTAACGCATTCAATTTTTGCCACAGAGCATTGTTTCTAGTGAAATACTCATTAACAGTCATACTTCCTTGAGTATTTTTGAAAATCTCATTCTGAATTTCAGAGATTTTATGTGGATCGGATTGTGAATACCTCTTTTGGAGAGCAATCCAAATTTCTGAAGCTTTATCAAAATACATCACGCTGTCTGCAATGCTAGGGTTGAGCGATTTCAGAATCCATGAAGAAACGATCCGATTGCACCTCCTCCATGATGCAAACTTTGGATCATTCTCATTCGGGCTCGGAATGCTACCATCGACAAATCCGAACTTGTTTTTGACTTCTAAGGCAATCCTCATCGATCTACTCTACGAGGAATAGTTGATTTCAGACAGGGGAGGCGATACCAAACCCAGGTTGGGATTTTCTGCAATGTGAAGGAAGAAGGAGTCATCGAATTCCTCGTTGCGCTGATTTGTTGCTGCTTGATTCGATGATGTTCCTGCTTGGTTTCCATGGTCATCTGCTTCCATTACCACCGCCGCGGCGTAGCTCCGGTAGCGCTCTGATACCATGACGAACTGTCTCACATCGAGCTAATTGGAGAGGGAGAAGAGGGAAATAAAACTAAAACTGTATTGTGAGGTGATAAATGTTCAACTGGCTATCAAAGGGAAAGCTGAAATGTTATATACAAGGCAGTAAGCAGTTGTAACTGCAAGTAACAGCTAGTTAACAGCTAGTGAACGGCTAACAGCTAGTGTGTGGCTAATGTCAAGAATGCCCTTAACAGGATCACTTCATCATAATGGTGAGTGGTGTTCTAGTTCTCCTAGCCTTCAAGATCATATAATTAACTTTTACTCTTGTCTCTTTGCCAAGTCTAATTTAGTTGATAGCACACATTAGGAAGACCATAGGGGTCCTACAATGGACATAGTAGATGTGATTAGGCTTAGTATGCCAGCGACTATAGAAGAAGTGAGGAAAGCGATGTATGGCATGAAGTAGTTTGGGAGTCCAGACGGCCTTCTACCTAGACTTCTAGAAACGGTCATGACTCATAACCCCCCTTACAGAAGCTCTATTTCAAAGGAGATTCTGAAGGCCTTCTTCACACTCATTCCCAAAAAAGTGCAGGTGACTTTAGACCTACCACTCTTTTGAATGTAGTGTACAAGGTTATTTCCCAAGTTTTGGTTAATAGGCTTCAGCCTATCATGAAAAAGCTTATTGGATGGTCCCCATAATATGAGGGTTAAAGAGGCCATTCGTGAAGAAAGAACTTGGGATATCCTCAAGTTGCAGGAGATTCTACCGGACATACCGGTTGATGAGATTAAAGGCATTCCAATTCTTGGCAGTACGACGGTCGAGGACGCACTATTTTGGGGACATGTAAATTCTCTATTTCTTCTACTTATTGTTGCATTACAGGGCATGGAGAGGAGGGTAACGACTTTGCTTGGATCTGGAAGCTCCAATGTATTGAGAGAATCAATGCATTCATATGGCTGATCATGAAAGGGAGCTTTCTCACCAACCAAGAGAGAAAGAGGAGGAATCTGATGGCTTGCCACCAAGAAGAGGAGTCCATACACCACCTTTTTAATTATTGACTACTTCTTTGCCAAGCTAAGGAATGCTGGTCAAACTGCCTCAGCCCCACACATTTCCAGAGGCAGCCGGTGGGTGATCTAGAATCCTGCATCAAGAAAAACTATATGGAAAAAAACCGTCTTTGGGACCATACCATTTGAAACACGAAATTCCCCTATATGCTATTGAATATCTAGAAAGCGCGAAACGATAATTAGCTCTTTAATCACATAGACAAATTGGTTGTGGTGGTGGTGATGAAGATGGCCACCAGCTTGCCGGAAGAGGCGGGGAATCTGCTCAAGAAAACATGCATGGTTATAGGTTGTAGGCTGCATTAGGTGGGTTGTACCCTGCCTGAGGGAGGTTGGGTCAAACTGAATATAGATAGAGCAAAGAAAGCCAATTTGGGGCAGGCTAATGCAGGAGGCTTAATCAAGACCATAATGGCGACTGGGTGGTGGGATTTGCTGTCAAGATTCGACTTACATCCAGCTTTTGGGTCAAACTTAGGGATTAAGAAATGGTTTCCGTCTTTTAAAGGATAGAAACTTTAACAGGGTGATCTTGAAGCGGCCATCTCTTGTATTTTCTTTCAGCCAGATGCACCTGGACAGACTAAAGTTCATACATGTTCTTCAATCTTCACGAAGGCAATAAGTGCGTGGATTGGTTGGCCAACTTTGGCCAAAATGCAATGCGGGTGATCGACTACGATCTTGGAAGACCTTACAGATGATATTCACAATCTCCTTAGGGCCAATGCGGGAGGAGCGATGACTCAGTGGATCACTTAGGCAAGGCAGTTGCTCCTGCTCCAAACGCTGCAACCGTACATTTTAAGAGGTGTGGTTTTCCTTCTTAAGGTGCGTGATTTTTGTACTTAAGTTGCGTGAGTTTTGTGCTTAATGTGTGTGGGTTGTGTTTAAGGTGATTAGTTCTTGAAACTTAAGCTGCATGATTTTTGTACTTAAGGTGCATGGTTTTTGTGCTTAAGGTGCATGATTGTTTTGCTTAAGGTGAGTAGTTGTTGAAACTTAAGGTGAGTCAACCTGAAGCTTAAGGTGCGTTTTTTTTTCTTATTAAGGTGTGTGGTTTGTGTGTTTTTTTTTTTTTTGTTTTTTTTTTTAGTTCCAAAACACAACCAATATTGTTTATAAGATTTTCTCTACAAAGTCATATTTATGCATGAGTGCACACAATCTACCCTAGGGTCTCCACCGTCATACAGACATTCATAGGAGTAGAATAACTTACACAACCCTGGTTTTTTATTAATCTTATTTGTTTCTCCCATATCCTTCATAGAGAAACTAGAACAAGGAAAATTCTTAGTTAACCACATACAAACAAATAATAACCCGTTGTCATTGGTTATTAAATTTGCTATATGCATTTATAGGACTGATTAATTTTGTACCCATTTGCTAACATAATTTGATCAAACAAATCATGTCATTGCTTAGGGTCTACTTTAAGTCATAAAGTGACTTAATCTCCGTTGCTTCATGTAAATCTCTTCCTCCAATTCACCATTTAAAAATTCAATCTCACTAAAATACCCTCAATCGCCTCCACTAAAGTTTGAACCCACTCCCAGCCATGTGAGAGTGTAAACTGGGTGCCACTAAACCACAAGGTCTTTAACAATAATTAACAATTTAATTGTAATAATTCTTGCTATAGGAACATAGGTGTCAAAGAAGTCAATTCATTCTTTTTGCCTAAAGACTTGTCTTAAGTCTCGCTTGTCGATTGTACCATCATCGTTTATTTTATTTTTAAAAATCCTTTACAACCATGTGGCGGATTAGTTAAAATCCACATATTATTCACCATTATTGAGTCCATCTCATCAGTAATTGCCTCCTTCCATAAGGCAACATTCTAAAACTTCATTGCTTCTTCACCGAAATAAAATTATTCGGTTACATAAAACCTATAGGCTTTGCTATGTTCAACATATCCTATAAAAATGCAGTCAATATAAACTTCATTTAAAATAATCACACAAGTCACTCTGTACTAATCTAAGCAACGTGGAATTCCTTATAACACCAGGAGATGGATTCCTAATAATTTTATTTAACATGCATGTCTTGCATTTTTTCACATTTAAATCAAAGACGAAATTAAGCCATCTTTAAGTCTTTAACCATATCATATAGTCGTTTATAATTCACGTAACATAAATGATATAATGCCATAAAAAAGATGAACACACCATATAAACGGAACAAACAAATTTATTTATATTTAATTTGAACATACAACATACTATTACACATGAAACCTTTGTCTAACAAATACACCAGCTTTGGATAAAATAAATCTATCCACTTCAAATACTAATTTGAAGCTAGTTCAACTTGTCTAGTGCCTTGGACTTTCACCATGGAATCATTTCTCATGTACAATGTTAGACCATCTTTCATCAATTCTTTATAAAGATGCACATCCTTGCAAACATATCTTGTTGCCCCGGTGGTCTAGCCACCATGAATCATCATTCTGCATTACAAAAATTTCAGAGATCATAACAATGAAAGTTTTCGTACATGCAGAAACAAGATTAAGAATCTCACCTTACTTCTCTTGGCTACTTCCATGACCATGATCACTATTACCTTGGCTTTGAGTTCGCTGTGCCCTCTTTTCCTTCCAAATTTTGCAATCCTTTTTTAAATGTGGACCGCTACACACCCAACAGAAATCTTTTGTGTTTTCCTTTGGCTTCTTTTTAAATTTAGAAGATTTGGTGACTTTACCTAGCCTTCCTTTTCCTTTATTGTTTTCACTCGATTTGCCTTCATCAACAGAACCTGGAGCCACGGAGCCTGTAACACTTCCTGCACTTTCACTTTCCTGCGATCTAATTCCTTCCTCAACTCGAAGGTCGATGCCCGACTGTTCCATGGTAAGCTCTTCAGTTTTATGTTTTAAGGAACGTTGAACCTTCTTCCATGAAAGTGGGCAACTTGTCAGTGATACACACAATGGCACTTAGGGGTGAGAAAAATCAGTTACATAACTGACCCAAAAACCAATATGAACCGAAATATATGCTATAAGCCTATAACCGTCGATTTTGGTCGATATTACAGAAAAACTAAATAACAAATTATTCCACAATTAATTAATAGAGAACTAAACTTAAAAAAGTTTTAAAATAAAATCTAACAATCCACAAGTCCAAACTCCAAAATAACTAAAGTCTAAAGTCTAAACTAACAATTAACAAGCACACTACACAATGCCAAATACCAAATTGCCAAAAGTCCCAAAATCACACTGAAAAGCAGGAACTCTGGAAGCACACTGCCAAGTGCTCAGACATCTCCATTGAGTTTGTTGATGATATTTACAAATAATAAGGAAGAAATAATAAAGTTTTAAACAATTAATCAATTATACTAGTTGAAGGGTTGAACACTTAATTAAACATACAATAAACAAACATACTGTAATGGCAGCATATAATCAACATTAAAATTTTAATATTGTAATGGCACCCTTTAATTGTACTGTAAGGGCAGCATATAAGATAACGAGAAGAGATTGCCGGTCGATTAATAGATGAAGATGAAGATACAAATACAAATACAAATACATGAATATGGTGAGGACTGAGGTCGGGAACAGCAAATGTAAAGAAGCAACCTCATTTATTGTTGTTACCTTTAGGTTCTTCAGCAAGCCAGAGGATGTGAGGACTGAGGTCGGTCCGCACGGAGAGCGTCGTCTGTGGAGTCTGAGGAGTGACCGGAAGTGTCGCCGATGCAGAAGTTCCGGGCGTCGTGCGTCGTCAGTGCCTGTGGATTGGTCGAATTCTCAGACGAGCTGCCGTCTGCCGAGGAAATGACAGAATTAGGGATTCCAAGGGAAATAGGGATTAGGATTTAGGGCATTGGATATTTGGATGGTTTGGGCTATTGAGCATTGGGCCATTGGTAGAATGAAGTCACTCTATTGGTCCATTATATATATGTGTGTGTGTGTGTGTGTGTGTGTGTGTGTGTGTGTGTGTGTGTGTGTGTGTGTGTGTGTGTGTGTGTGTGTGTGTGTGTGTGTGTGTGTGTTTAGGTAAGATCGTGAGGTCAGATCTTGTGCATCCATGTAATAATTTAATGGTCTATATTGATTTAAGATTTTAAGTTGAAGCGGTGTTTGGCAAACGGCTTATAGCTTATAGCTGATAGCTGGTTGGTTTAGCTAGTAGCTGATGGCTGATTGCGTTAACTGGTTTGACCAGCTGGTTGTATTAGCTGGTTATAAAAAACTGTTTGGTAAATTAGCTATTTACTAGTAGCTGATTGAATGTAAAATGACATTTAAGGGTATTATTATTATTATTATTATAAAATAACAAACACGCCACCCATTTAAAAGTAAATCCCATTGATTTTAAAGGATAAAATAGTCAATATACCCATTGTTCCCAACCAGCTGATACAAAAAGCTACATTCATTAGCTTTTCAATTTTCAGCTTATTGGCCCAATAAGCCAAGGCCAATAAGCCATTTACCAAACACTTCAAAATAGCTTATTGGTTGGTCAAAAAGCTAAACTTGATCAAATAAGCTAAAATTTGGCTTATAAGCCAATAACCAAACACCTCCGAAGTGTGTGCGAACGGTGATTAAATGTGTGCGAACGGTGATTAAGTGCGTGCGAATGGTGATTAAATGTGTGCAAACGGTGATCAAATGTGTGCGAGCGGTGATTAAATGTGTGCGAGCGGAGTAGGTGTGTCAAACAACATAGACCATTAAAAATTTTTAGATTGATGTACAAGATTTGATCTCAAATCATTTTAATGGTCTAGATTGATTAAGATTACAAGTTGAAGTGTGTGCGAACAATGATTAAATATGTGCGAACTTTTCTTCAAAAAAAAATATGTGCGAACGGAGTGTGTGTCAATCAATCTAGACCATTAAAAAATTTTACATGAATGCACGAGATTTGATCTCACAATCTTTACCTAAACAAGTGATCTCATTAAATTGGAACTCTACCCTATATATATATATATATATATATATATATATATAAAGCCATTCAAATGAGAATGGGTTATTCAGGCAAATTTGACATATTCAATAATCTATGCAACTTTTCAGGTGTAAAAACAATTAATGTCACATGGTGCTATAACTTCACAAGTCAAATGTATCGAAACAGCTGAAAGATAAATCATGAAAAATTAACTTAATTAACCCAAAACAGATAGGGTTACACTTGTGTGAGACCGTCTTATGGATCCTTATTTGTGAGACGGGTCGGGTCGGATCGGAACAACATGCAAATGTCGTACTTATATGTGCAAATGTTATACTTATATGCTTAAATATAATACTAATTAAGAATACAATTTTTGTTACTTATAAGAGAAAAAGTAATACATTTTTTATAATAAGTATGTAAGAATAAATAGGAAGCATATAGGATCTAACCTCCAGCCATAGTTGATTGTTTGTTGATGCCTGAACTGCTGCAGAAGAGTTTTTGTCTCTCACTTTCACAACCCTCTTAGATGGTGTATGAATCTTAATGTTGTGCAGTGAGAGGATTATAGAGCCTTTATATAGATGCAGTCCATCAATGCACTATTCCAATTATTTCCTACTGTTTAACTGTTTGCACCACTTATGAACAGGAAAATGGCCTTTCATTATAATGACCTTTCAGAAATCATAGTGGGATTCAATATCTTAATAATGAGATAATGAATCCCTGATTTTAAGGGGATAGTGGATCCATGTTTTCTGCTAGTGGATCTACTTTCCTAATGAAAGTGACATTTATCTAACATTCTCCCACTTGGTGCAAACATCAAACTCAAAGTACAAGATAACACTAACCATAATGATATCTCCTCATTAGTGCGAGTAGTATCCATTATGATCAAATGTAAATTACCTTCAAGCACTTAATTAGGAAATAAAACTTAATGAAATAAACCATTAGTTTATTTCTAATCCAATTGAAGTATTTTCTCAATAAATTAAAGTGTACACACTTGAGAAAATTTCCAAATGCAAAAGAATTTCATTAAAACTGAATGTATATTTATACAAATTACAAAGTGGACGAAAGTCCCATTTTTTCAACAAGATCCTTGAATTTAAATGGAGGCATGCCTTTAGTCAAAGGATCTGCTAGCATCAACTCAGTACTAATATGCTGAATGACCACAATTCTCTCTTTAATGCGCTCCTGATAGCTAAAAACTTAATGTCGATGTGTTTACTTCGACTTCCACTTTTATTATTTTTAGCTAGGAAGACAGCAGCTGAGTTATCACAGTAAATTTTTAACGGCTTAGATATAGAATCCATGATTCTAAGCCCAGAGATGAAATTCTTTAGCCATACACCTTGTGAAGTTGCCTCAAAGCATGAAACAAACTCGGCTTCCATGGTAGAAGTGGCAATTAAAGTTTGTTTAACACTTCTCTATGATATAGCCTCACCGGCCATGATAAAGATGTACCTTGATGTTGATTTTCGTGAATCAACACAACCGGCAAAGTCTGAATCAGAATACCCAATGACGTCCAAAAGATCCGTCTGCTTAAACACGAGCATATGATCTTTGGTACCCTTAAGATACCGCATAACCTTCTTTGCAGCTCTTCAGTGGTCTAAACCCGGATTACTTTGATATCGACCTAGCATTCCCATAGCAAAGGCAATGTCCGGTCTGGTACAGACTTGGACATAACCAATACTACCAACAACTGAAGAATATGGAATATCCTTCATGGATTCTCTTTCAAAATCATTCTTTGGACATTGATCCAAACTCAACTTATCTCCCTTCGCAATAGGAGCAACACTTGGTGAGCAATCCTTCATCCGAAATCTTTCTAAAATTTTGTTAATATAGGCTTCTTGTGATAGACCCAAAACACCACGTGATCTATCTCTATGGATCTTTATGCCAATGACATAAGATGCCTCGCCCATATCCTTCATATCAAAATTATTAGAAAGAAATTGCTTCACCTCATGTAGCATCCCTTTATTATTTGTTGCAAGTAAAATGTCGTCCACATATAAAACAAGAAAACATATTTTACTCCCACTTACCTTTTGGTATATACAATTATCTATTGGACTTTCAACAAAACCATATGAAGAAATAATCCCATCAAATTTTATATACCATTGGCGGGAGGCTTGTTTTAATCCGTAAATGGACTTCTTGAGCTTGCAAACCAAATGCTCACCTTTACTAGAAGAGAAACCTTCAGGTTGTTTCATATAAACCTTCTCTTCTAGATCACCGTTAAGGAATGCTGTTTTCACATTCATTTGTTGCAGTTCAAAATTGAAGTGTGCAACTAAAACCAAAATGATACGAAGTGAATCTTTCTTTGACACAGGAGAAAATGTCTCTGTGTAATCGATTCCTTCTTGCTGAGTGAATCCTTTAGCAACAAGTCTAGCCTTGTATCTTTCAATATTGCCTAATGAGTCTCTTTTGGTTTTATAGACCCCATTTACAGCTAATAGCCTTGGCATCATTAGGCAACTCTACAACGTTCCAAACATCATTGCTCCGTATGGAATTCATTTCATCTTTCATGGCTTCATACCATAAATCAGATTCCTTACAACTTATGGCTTGTGAAAAGGTTTCAGGATCATTTGTTTCTCCAACATTGCTTTCTTGTAAATACACTATATAATCACTAGGAATTGCCGATTTTTTAATTCGAATAGATCTTCTTAATGCTGGACTTCCTTCTCTTTGAAGAGTTGATGGTTCAACTTCCTCTTCAGGAAATTGAATAAAAGAGCAAAAGTGAAAAGGAAGCCGGGAGTAAAAACTCCGAAAAGTGAAAAGTGAAAAGGAAAGTAACAGTGCAATAGAGGGAAATTTTATTTAAAGAAAAACAAAAGGCAGAGTGGTAAAATAAAGAAAGAGAAAAATAAAAAAGGGGAAATTGAATAGAAGAGCAAAAGTGAAAGGAGAAAAAGGAAAAGGAAGCCGGGAGTAAAAACTCCGAAATCATAGTGAAGTGTGATGTAAGTTTGGTTTGCCTACCGTCGCCGGCAAAACGTCGAATGATTCTTTCACCACTACCGCCGCCACCACCACCACTGGCTATTCCTTAACGATTACCCACTTTTTCTCTTTCTTTCTTTCTTCATTGGCACCCATTCTTCTTCAGAGCTGAGATGATGGCGGGAACAGAGCCGGCGCCACAGCATCATCATGAAATACTAATCCGGGTCAACTCACGGCGGGGCGGCAACACAATCCACCCGCTGGAGCCGGAAGCGCCGCCTGGGATTCCCGTCAATTGCAGTGACATCAAGCATTTCAAGAAATGGTTCTCCTGGTTGGTTCCCTGTTTTGTTGTAGCCAACGTTGTCGTGTTCGTGATCACAATGTTTGTGAACAACTGCCCCAAGAACTCCGTCTCTTGCCTTGCTCGTTTCCTGGGGAGGTTCTCCTTTCAGCCCTTCTCGGAAAATCCTCTTCTTGGGCCTTCTTCCAACACGTAAGCGTCTCGCGTTCTCTGTATATTGTTTAAAGTAGTAAACTTTTTCAGTTTTGATCTCAAATCTCGAAATTAATCAGAAGCATATGGAATGAAACAAATTGCCCAAGGTTTTACATAACTGAATCAAAGTTTATAGGGTGAGCTTGAATGGACTAAACTTATGGTGTGATTGCAAAACTGAACTGACTATTATTTAGCCCTGCCTCTCTTGAATGTATGTGCAAGGGTACCCTTCATACTTTATCATCTCTTGGTTGATTAAAAAGGTATATTTCTCTTTGGTGAACTGGATTTTTTTGTGAGTAAACCCCGGCCTGTGATCCTAACCGGCATAAGATCACAAGGAAGTAAACTACCTAGGTTATCCATAGCTGATCGGCTCAAACCAAGGGGCAAGGATTCAAAGTCATGACTTTATGGTTACAAGTGTGGATCTTTTGTCATCTTGGCTAGGGTTACCCTGGTGAACTGGATTTGTGGGTATGATAGATAGAGAATTTTATTGATTGGATTCATAATCCGAGTCTGAGGTAGTGGCTAACTCACTTCTTTTATCTATGTCTTTGTGTATTGTTTAAAAAGGAATATAGCTGTTGAACTAGAATACAATGCATTATTGTTTATTGCCGCCTCCCGCTGTAACTTTTTGGAATCGATTATTTCCTTCTTTAGCTATCTCTTGGACAAGTGATTTTGATATCAATGCTAATTTCACACATTATATGCAGATGAACACTATTGAATTCTTAAGAAGCTATAAGTATTTTTCTTTTTGTTTAGGCTAGAGAAGATGGGAGCTCTAGATGTGAGCAAGGTGGTTGAGGAACATCAGGCATGGCGCCTTTTCACTTGCATTTGGTTGCACGGTGGAGTTTTCCACTTACTGGCCAACATGTTGAGTCTTTTCATTATTGGTATTCGGCTGGAGCAAGAATTTGGGTTTGGTATGTGAGAATACTACACCACAGGATCATGCTTGTATTTATGTCCTCATGCTTATTTCTTTCATGATTGCCTTAGTAACTTGAAGGTTCCAATAACCATTTGTTGCCATGACTAATGAAGGTAGTTACTCTCCCAAGTCCCAATAAGCATTTGTTGCTATAACTAATGAAGGTAGTTACTTTTCATTAGATTTACACAATTCACCATGCCAATTCTCCCTCCTAGTGCTGGGACTTGAACCCGTGATCTGGCTATGTTACCAGGTGTTAGGATCAAGCAATCACTATTACGTCAAAAGCTATAGTTTGTAGCCAATGCGCAACTTTATTTTCTTATAGACCGCCATCACATTTTCGAGAGGCAGGGTGTTAGACTTGACATTTCACTTCCTCCACCTAACAGTTCCCCTAGCCACCAATTGATGGACTTGGCCCTTTACTGGCCTCTGCTCAACACTTACATACAGTTGCAATATTTTGTAGTACGCATTGGAGTTCTTTACCTCATCTCTGGGCTTGGAGGAAGTTTGTTATCGGCTCTTTTTATCAGGTCGAGTATATCAGTTGGTGCATCTGGCGCCCTTTTTGGACTGCTGGGGAGCATGCTCTCCGAGCTGTTGATTAATTGGAGCATATATGTGAACAAGGTACTATTACTACCTGAGTAAGGAAGTTTGCTACTAATGTTTTCAGTGTTAAAAGCCTTAATTTTGTATCGCTTTTCTTCCCTGCTTCTCCAGATTGCTATTTTGGTGACCCTGGTGGTCATCATTGTTATCAATCTAGCAATGGGGCTTCTCCCACATGTGGACAACTTTGCTCATATTGGAGGGTTTCTCTCTGGTTTTTTCCTCGGTTTTGTGTTTCTAATCCGGCCCCATTTTGGTTGGGTTAGCCAGAGATACGCCCCTACTGCATATTCATCATCAAGACCTATACCTAAATTCAAGGCATATCAATTGGTTCTCTGTGTTTCCTCCATTATCCTTCTCATTATTGGGTAAGCCTCTCAACTCTACTTGTTTTCTAGGCTAACATCCAATCCAAGTTTGTGCTTTAATGAAGAAAGAGCCAAGCAAAATCATGATTCCATAGACAAAAAATCTTCTATTGCCAATATTGAGGATTCTATATCTCATTTTCTGTTTGGGATTTCCGTCTTATTGCTCTTTGATTGTAGAATTGCATTGGTATTTATAGGTTCACGACTGGCCTTGTTATGCTTCTCCGTGGAGTAGACTTGAACGAGAAATGCTCATGGTGCCATTACTTGAGTTGTGTTCCTACTTCGAGGTGGAGTTGCAATACAGAGCCCGTTTCATGTCTAGTACGTACTCTTTTTTGTTCTGTGAAAATCGAACATGAACTTGAGCATGCAAATAAGCCTTCTATGTAGAATGTGAAAGATATAAAAACATGGTATGGTTAAGAATCGACATTGAAAATGTAATAGAGAATATATGGGTTTATAAGGTTATGGATTACACTAGTTAATTGATTAAGTTAATACTCAATTTAGTCCTCGCTTAATTAGGTCATCGATTTTGATGGTTTTACACAATTGAATGCTCTGTTAAAATGGCTTGGTAATTTCACCACTATTAGGTGTTTAGGACTAAATAGAGAAAAACCACTATAGTCGATGATTAAATTGAATATTAGCTCTTAATTGATTGGATTCAGTCTTTTAGTGTGGTTTGACCCATGCGCATTATGAACATGAACACGACTGAGTTTATTGATGCAGTCAGAGCAAAACGGCGAGAAGCTTAGGTTATCGTGCTCAAACAGCAGTAAAAGCAGAACATATGAGTTGCCAAATGCAAGTGCATCTCAGATTCAAGGGCTATGCAGTCAGCTGTGCAGGAGATGATTCTAAATTTTATGGATGAATGTCACAAATTGCTTCTTGTGTTAGAGCTACACTAACAGATAGGCTTAGAGAGTTAGAGCTTTTACATCTTTTCATCTGTAAATTCATTCATTGAGGAGGATGCTCCAAAAGAGGCAAACCATAACCTAAAATTATGAAGGTTTTTTTTTCCTTTCTTTTTATAGAAAAGATGTGTTTGTTAGCCCTCTCAATTATTCATTGCTAATTGTCTTAATTCTTAACTTTTTCCAGTTGTGCCAAGGACCTTGTGTCCAGTGGCATCAAATCCTTCCTTTTATACGGGAGGTGGTGCAGTCAATATTGACTCTTGTGTTTCAATAGGTTGAGAAAGTAGTTATGAACAGATACTGCATTGTAATAGAGTCAGTAGTATTCAAACAAAAAAAAAACTTTTTACAGTTGTAATATATTCCTAACTTTCAAATATAAGTTACAATTTTAGTCCTTAGAAAAATAAAACTATTAATTGGAACTCTCAACTGCTATTCATTAGAAGTTGTAATTTTCATTGAATACTACAAGTAAGTGAAAATGCCGGCAATCCGGCATGCTCATGGGATTCGATTTAGAAAAGTTTCTATTGCAAATGTCAAAATGTTTAAAATGGATTATTGTGCATTCATGTAGAACTTACCGTGCATTACTGAAGAACTTCGCATGTTCTCACGTTAAGAGATGTTTTCACTTAAATATTACATTAATGCATTGCATCTACTACACGAATGTACTGAAGCTACTACACGAATGCACGGTGCATTTTTGTAGTAGTCACAGAGTTCGGAGTAATTATTGTCCATTTATGTAAAACTTATCGTGCATTACTGAAGAAGTCCGCGGTCCTGTTTGGTAAATGGCTGTTAGCTGATTGGGTTGGCTGTTTGGGTTCGAAGGTATGATTTTTTGATAACATTAGCTGATTGTAGAAAATTGTTTGATAAATTAGCTGTTAGCTGATAGCTGTTTGGTATAATTTCTTTTCTCAAAAAGCTAATTGAAAATGCTGCCTTGAGTAGCATTTTGAATTTTAGCATTTTGGAGTTACAAAAAATTTATTAGCCAAACAACTAATAATGGTCAAATAAGCCAAAATTGGTTGATAGGCTGATTATTTACCAAACAATTCTCACCTTAAGAGATGTTTTCACCTGAATATATATATATATATATATATATATATATATATATATACACTAAAAAGTCCACTAGTAGTGAGCAAACTCCCATTACAAAAACTCCACACCACTCCTATTGATACACTACTCTATGCAATGAATGGATTACTCCACACCACTAACACTTTGCCCCTCATTTATATTACAGCCTCAAATCCATATCTCTTTTTCTTTCATTCCCACCATCCAATGATCACAATGAGCATATCATGACAATTTATTCCTAAGTATGTCATTGCTACTCTTTCTTCTCCCCTTCTCTCTATTTCACTAATTTGTTTCTTCGCCATTATTAAAGATCCCCACATTGACAAGCTACAATGATTGAAAAATTCCATGCTCCTTTCATTAATAATTAAACATTGTTTTTAGTTCCTAGCTTGTAGCTAGACTTCACATATATAAATGTAACACCAAGAGAGTAAATTAAGGGAGGAACTAATTTACACAATCCTTTCCTAATTAGATTAGAGAACTAGAATCCTCTAAGGCAATTGCTACAAGTCATTTGACAACTGCTACTATACGTTCTCTTTACAATGTAACGCAAAATACGAATAGAAAATTAGAATTTTGTATTTTGATCAGCTTAATCTTACATGAGTAAGTATTTCATATACTTTCCTCTACAAATGCTTCTATGTAAATTGGATCATCAGCCTTGACTCCAAGCTTTTTTTTTTTTTTTTTTTTTGTGAAAGTTTCCTCTCATTTTAAATTTATTATTCACTCGTCTAATGTTTTATTTATTTAAAAAAAATTATATGTTCTCATTTTATACTCTATATTGAATATTTTATTCGAACTAAACATTATCTCATCTAATATTTTATTTTAAAAAAAAAGTAATTAGAATCAAATTAAACTAATTATACAATAGTATTAAAATTATATTCTATTAATTTGATTCATAGATATTTTAATTCGAAAGAAGAATGAAATTCTAGGCCTTCTAATATTTTAATTCGAAAGAAGAATGAAATCCTAGAAGTATTAACATAACTTTTGTATTAGAAAAATGTTACTTTTGGTTCTATGACTATTGGAGTATTATTAATTTCAGTCTACAAGTTTAAAACTTTGAAAAGTCAATTTTATCCTTATGATTTAAGCACGAATAACCCAATTAAAATTTTTTGACGATTTTTAACCGATAATTTAGCCGAATGGGCTGAAATTGACCAAAATTGAATAGTTGTGGATTGAAACTTACAAAATTAATTAGTTGTGGACTGAACTTGATAATTTTTAAACTCGTGGACTAAAATTAATTAATAATAAAATCCAAATAATCATAGGACCAAAAGTGACATTTTTTTTTCTAAATTTATGTACAAAACTTTACTGGTCGACAAATAGGCTTTCCTAATTATGTTTTCATATAAATCCTCCGTAAACCAAATTAAGTTTATATTAAAATTATGTGGAATAAAATAATATTTCCACTGCGAGAGGTTAAACAAAAGCATTAAATAAAACTAAGATTTAGTTATAATTTGATTTGATCACCGACGTAATTAGATTAATCTTAACATTTATTACAAGTAGTGGCTAAGAAAGTGGGGTGGTACGGTTCTACGGAACAAATGGAATCTGAGGCTCAGAAGTACAGTCGTTGGTTCACAAAAACAAATTAAAGACAAGACCACCTTTCAAATCTGCCTTTCTTTCATTCAAAACTACATTTACTAATGCATCATATCATTAATTATCATAAGTATTAGTACATTATCTTATTATTATAACTAAAAAAAAAAGGTCAGATGGGAGCATTAATTCAAATGACTACCTTAAGTTTCCTATATTTTTAATCATTTGACTTCAATAAGCAATGTGCGTATGTATGTATTACATTATCAAATAAGAATTGTATTGTGAGTAGAGATTCCTTGCTTGTGTTAGTCTAAGGTGTGTTTGAAAACTAGAAAAATGACTTTTAGAAAATAAGTCATTTTCAGAAAATATTTTTTTCCTTTTCGGTATTTGGTTGCATTCTGAAAAACTTTCTTGATGTGTTTGGTTTATTTTCTGGAAAATGAGTAGAATTGTATAAATAAATATTTTAATTGTTTTATTTAAAATATAAAATATTTTAATTGTTTTATTTAAAATATAAAATATTTATAATAATATTAAAAATAATGTTATTTATTAAAAAAAAAAAACATTTTGCAGGAAACTAGAGCAGTGCTCTGATTTCCACCGTGCTCGTCGATGTAGCTGTGGCTTGTGGAAAATGACTTCTGCCAAATTTTGGCGGAAGTCATTTTCCCCAAAGACAACACTGATTTCCCTTCATTCGATCGGAAAATGATTTCCGTTGACTTCGATTTTCCAGGCTCTTCTAAAGAAATTCAAAAAATTATTTTCAGAAATCATTTCCCGGGTTTCTAAAATACACCCTTAGTTAGGTATCATGAGTTGGAGACTTTTTTCTTTTCTAATTAGAAATTATATTCTAAGTTATTTGGCAGAAGTTAGATCTAGCATTAAATTATGTTATTTAATGTGTGCTCGCTATTACACAAGTATAATAAGAATATATGCATAATGTAAAACATCTTTACCTAAGTTATTCATAATTGGGTTATTGTTAAACTCCTAACACATTAAACTTTTTGATATGTCTCATAGGCGTTATTGATGGAATATAAAATTGGAGCATATTATAAGGTTTTGGTCAAACATATACTCTTGAATTAATTCTAGTAGTGCTTCTAGGATCTATGATCTTCGGTAAATTAGTTAGACCTAAGATGATTCCTTGGAAAATATAATGAATATAAAGAATACGGTTATGAATGGAAGGTATAATCAGCTGATTAAGCTAGCTAAGAGGCCATGATTTGCAGGTAGCTGGGGATTGCTTAATGGGAAGGCCAACGCAATACTAAATGATACTCCATCCAACATATCATAATACTAGTCTACAACTATTATATTACGTTAAGTATTGTACTATGATTATAATTTCATACGTCAATAGTAATAATAATAATATTATTATTATTAATACCATTAATCATTGTTTTGCATGTGAGTTTACATGCCAAGAAAAACGTATGTATACATACATAATGTCAATTTGTCAAAGCAGTTTAGGGTCAGCGCTAAGCAGCCACCGTACCGTACCACTTGTGTGTATATATAAAATCAGGTTCTCATGAGTTATGTAGTAATTTAGTATTAGGTATACATAAATGCACTACGAAGTATTCAAAAATAAATTATTATGTGCGGTGGATTTTTTGGTGTGGTGCATTTGTGCATTTTCAAACACTCTGTAGTACATTTATCAACTAAATTTGAAGGTTAAGTCTTATAATAATAATAATAATAATAATAATAATAATAATAATAATAATAATAAATGCATGGTATTATTTAAGTTTTTATTTATAGTGTAATTACTCTTTTTTTTTAAATTTAAAATTATTTCTCATAAATTAATCTTGATATATCTCTAGTTTGGTAATTGGTAAAATGGTTAAATAACCCCTAAGGGTGTAAAATAGTGTAGATGAGCTCTTAACTGAAAAAAAAAAAAAAAAAAAAAAACCCTCCAATCACATACACTCCTTAAATTGGCAAAAATATTCAATCAAGCCCTTAGATAAACTATTTATTTAGCAGGTCACTATTTATTTGGCGTATAAATCACTTTTCTTATCCAAACAGTGGCGGAGCCACAATGGGAACAGTGGGGGCAACTGCTCCTACTCCTAAGTCACTTTTCTTATCCAAATAGTGGCGGAGCCCGACATTTAAGCAAAGGTTAAGTTGGCTTAGATGGTAAGGCCATTATTTCCATATAGTCTAGTTTTTTGAATTTTTTAATACCAATAGTGAGAATTTTAATTGAATTTTTTATTCGTAACATTGTGACTTTTTTTTTTCTTTTTTTAGTTTGTCTTTTTTAATATTAATAGTGAGGTGAATGATTTATATATAATGTGATTTTCATTCAAACTATTTTATCAAATTAATTGTGTTTTATATTTTGTTTTAAATATTTTTTATCTTGATGTATTTTGATTTTTCATCACTAGTCAACAATATTTATGACTCGGTATCTAAGTTTTTCATTTTTTTTCAAAATATCTTATTAATTTTGATCTTTCGCCCCCACTGGAAAAGATTTCTGGCTCCGCTCCTGGATCCAAATATATATATTTTTTAAATTTTATTTTACATTTTCAATTTTTATATATAATTCTGTTTATATTTAAAATTTTATAAATAAAAATTAAGAACTAAATTAAAAATTATCCGTGACAATTATTATACAAAATTGTCATGACATTTGAGGCTTCATTACATGCCGGTGACTAGACGATCATCTTCTTCCTCAAGTAGGCAACTGTTGGTCACATTCTACTTGAAGGAGAAGAATAAGGCTACTAGCAATCACAGTCGTCATTGGAAAAAAGATTTTGACACCTAAACAAATAACAAAATATGCCAGATTATTGTCCTTTACATGTAATATGTTGGTTATCGCTAAAAAAGGACTTGATAGCATGGTTTCATTGGGTTCAAGTGTTTAATTATAATTTTTTAAAGTCTAGAGAATCAATTACTTTTTCGTATAAAGTTTAGGGCTATTTGACTCTTTTTCCTTTTAAAAAAAAATGGCATTGCCAAATCGACGCAAACTAATATGCACAACTATTTACAAAATGTTATTGCCTAGTTCACTTGTTCTCCTTCTTCTTCTTCTTGTTGTTGTTTCTTTTTCTAAATGTAAAAATATTAGTTAACAAGCTTAATTTGACACATAGATATACCATGCCAACGTTAGGCATATGCATGGATATTGAAGGGTTTTTGACCCTTAACCCTTAATTTTAAATTGAATAACTTGTTTACTAGCTAGACTAGAGTATTTATTCTGTATTTATGAATAAATTTGATTATTGTGTTTGAATTTTGTTTGCACAAGTTTTGGTATATTTATTGTCAAGTCTTTTGGTCAAGGCAATCTTTAGCTTATACAATTTGTTGGTAAGAGACATGACAATCACATCATTAAATTAGTTAAAAAGATGATGGTCATGTCCTGAGAAGAGTAACTGAATAGATGAAACATCATTTTCATACTTAAGAAGTCACGAGTTTGATTCTGTCCTTTTAATATGGTCTTATACATGAGTGGAGGTTTCCCTCGTCCAAAAAAAAAAAAGAAGAAAAACTACAGAATAGTTATATTTTTAGTAATATCATAGTTAAATTAATCAAATTAACAAAATAGAAATTATATTGAACATTTTACATAGAAAACAAATTAAATGCAGCATTAAAACATTTTGAATGCGTACATTGTTCTTATGTACTTCCCAATTACCCAAAAAAAAAAAACATTTTTATGGGAAATTTATATATTTCTCCTTATAGGTCCTGTGAGCTTATTGTGACCATTTTGTTGAAGCAGATTGGTGATAAAAGGAAAGCCGTAGAGTTTGAATGCGTAATTAGGATTGTACAATAAGTATTCATCAGGTGTAAATAAGATAATACGACCCCCTTCTTACTTAATCAAATTTCTAGAGTTTGAATAGCTGTTATATCGTGGATCATGGTAAAAAAACGACACCGTTTCTTTACGTAAAGAAACGGCTGCCGTCATATATTAACGGAGCTCCGTATAGAAAATTACAATCTATCTCAAATGATATTGCCTCACATTTGTTTTTATATTATCAAATGAAACTGTTTATATCAAAATGAAACTATAGTTGTGTTGAAAGGAAACTGCAGTGTATATAAAATGAAACTGAATAACAGTTTCACATATTTGAATGTACATTGTCCAATGAAACTGTAGTTATATCGAAATTATACTATAGTTGTGTTGAAAGGAAACTGAAGTGTATTATGAAAAAACTGTAGTTGTGTTGAAAGGAAACTGAATAGCAGTTTCACATATTTAAATGTATAATGTCGAATGAAACTGTAGTTATATCGAAAAGAAACTTTAGTTGTGTTGAAAGAAAACTGCAGTTTATATGAAATGAAACTGAATATGTTATACACACAGAGATAACGGCGCGGAACAAATGTCGTTTCTGCCGTTTCTTTTCATTAATAATCAAAACGGCGTCGTTTTGATGCATGGAGTACCATGCGGGTCCACAGTAAAATTTGTGGTGTTTGAATGTGTGTGTTCGTACTATTAATTAATCTATTTTTTACAACCACAGAAATTAATTTTCCTTAAATCTGTAAGGACCAATCAAACAAAAACTCCAAATTTAATTAAAATTGAAGGACACAAATAACGAGGATTTAACTTAGCTTGTAATAACAAACTGATGAAACTATTTGTACACATTTTGTGAACTCAATTGTTTTAAATCCATCCCAAGCTCTTCTTTCAGAATCCTACCACACTCTCAAAAGTGAAGTTACTCGCTTCCAAAATCTCTACATTATGATCCAAAAATATTGCAATTAAACTCTAAAATTGTGCGGAAAACTCAATTGGTTTTTAGGTTGTAGATTATAAGGACATATGATCGAGCTCTGACAGTTGCAGTGTGGAAGTTACACCCAATGTAGTGGGTTCTTTGTGAAAACCATAGCACCTGTCCTCCCATCTAATAGACTGTTGAATCACCATGATTTACACATCCAATGTCCTGTAGAGTTGGGGTGTGACTCTTTGTGAGGACCCTAAGGGCAAGGGTATTTCGCCTTATGTAAGCAGGATTGTGAAACCTACTTTTAGCTAGGCTTTAATTTCTTATTGTTTACAGGGGTAGACCCACAGTGGGGTAGCTGCCCTCCCTCACCCACTCCTCCCCAGCCCTTATATATACATATATAGCATTAGCTTATATGTAAAAAAATATATTTATGTATAAATTATTATATGCTTGAGCAGCTTAGTTGGTTGATTTCAAAACTTAGCTTGATGTTAAATAACCTAGGTCACAAGTTCAAATATGATGAGTAGTACTCACCGTTAGTTTTTTTCTTTCACCCTTCACAAAGACAAATTAAATGATTTTTAGTCTACTTTAATTTTTATGAATCATTTAATTAACAAATTAATTTTTTTTAGTCTACTTTTTATGAATCATTTAATTAACAAATTAAATGTTTTTAGCCTATTTTTTATGAATCATTTAATTAATGCAGTATATAAATTTATATTATACTTTTTTTTTTAAGTACTACTGACCCTGTTACAATGTAGTATCTGTTCATAGCTACTTTCTCAACCTACTGAAGCAATTTTTTATGAGTAGTACTACTTTATATTATACTTCATCGTATTCAAATTAATTTAGAAAATTTTAAACTTAATTAATCTAACTAAAAGAAATTAAAATTAAAAAATATTTATGAATATAATGTTTTTTCTATTCAAATTATTTTATCTAATTGATTACGTTTCATATTTTGTCATAAATATTTTTATAGCATGTCAAAGTGTTTTAGAATTTCACATTTTCACCCCACTCAAAAATATTTTTGTTTCCGTTCCCAACTATCATGTAGCCTATCAAAAACATTTTATTATAATTTATAATGTATTTTATATTTGAACTTATTATATGTGTTTAATATTTGTTATTGACATTTTCAACGGCATTTAATCTTCGGCCCATTCAAATGCTTTTCTGCGGCCGCCGCCCCTGATTGTTTACCCAAAAGATCTATATAAAGGTGTCATAAATAACTTTGAGTGAAAAGTTGTAAGATATTTTGAATGCTATAATAGACCTAATAAATGTTGTTCAATAAAAACATTAATCTCAATGAATTTTGAACATGTGAGCTTTCGTATGGATATATCAATGGAGGCGGCCATTATATTGCATCCATTCGTGATTCTAATTTTTCTTTTTTCTTTTCTTTTTTTTTTTTTAAAGGAAAAACTTTCATATGAATTGACGGGTGCGGTGTAACTAGTTATATTTCTTCGGGTGTTAAATTATTTATTTTTTAAATTCAAAACTAATAGTTAATTGTTACAAATTAAAGCATTACCACTGCACTCACCATATCAATAATATGCATACGCTCGTACATCAAAGTCTATCATATGCATTGTAAATCTTGGTCCAAATTATGTACCTTCCATTAACATATTATATAGTTTTAAATAAATAAGATGCACATGATATTTTAACAGAATGTATATATAATAGGTTAACTGTAACATATACATGATCTTTTAATTGATATTACATAATATATTAATTGCAAATATAGTTTGAATAGAGCACGATATTACGGTTGATATACATACACATCCATCTTAGTTAGAGAATTTGAGATTTTAATTATCTCTAACCAGGGACGGAGCCAGGTTAGGGGTAGGGGTCGCCCTCCCCACCCCACCCCACCTAGCCACCCACCCTTACCCCCTTCCAAAATTTTTTTAAAAAAATTATTATCTTTATATTAAATGAACTCAAAATATATATTAAAGTTCAAATTCATTAAATAAAAGGAAATAAATCAAATAATTAAAGTCACTATTTTTCTTTATTATCTTATTTCTCTTATAAAGATTTTAATAATGGAAGTATCAAGTATCCATTTTAATTTAAAAAATCTTTAAATTTGAGATATATGCTTTAGTCTTATTAGTTATGATGATTAATTAATTATTAGTGACTTATTGTGTGTTTTAATTATTTATTTACACCTTTAAGATGTATATTTGCTAGTTTACATGATTAGTTTTGAAATTGAAAAAAATAATATTAATTATTTAATTTGTGATCTTGATTTTCATCTTTATCTCTCAATTTTTAAAATATTTAGTTAGTCAATAAAATGAATATTAGTTGATTATGCAAAAAAAAAAATGGTAACAAAATAATTGACAAAACTTTTTATTTGATAAAATGTGACAATCTATATTTAAATAAATGTAAATATTATTATTATTATTATTATCATTAGTATTAAATATTTTGTTTTATGTGAAAAATTTTAAAGTAATAATCGACACCCGTGTTGATCGTACTCATATATATAATTATGTATTTCATACTTTACTATACAGGGTATAATTAAAACTCATATCAATAATAATCACAATAATGTATGATATATATATATATATATATATATATATATATATATATAATATGAAATGGTACTATTAATTATAATATCATCTTAATATTGTAAATTATTTCTACTATATTAACTCCCAATTCAAGTTTTCTGGTTCCGCCTCTATCTGTAACAATTTGACCAAATTAACTTCAATTCATCTCCCATAAATAATGTTCATCCAACAAAAAATATGTTGGAAGAGAAATGGTGACAAGTCACTGAGCGGATGAATAAATTTGGCAGCAAAAGGGAAAAGGGCCCATGTTCACGTGGCTACACGTGTACCCCGATGGAAGAGGTTAGAACCTCGGGTGGGACCCGAGGGAAGCTATGAAGCTTGGTAGCCAAATCACATGCATTGCCATGGGCATCTCATCCATCTTCACTAATGTCTACTGCCTACTCACTTAGGTTGTATACAAAATTAGTTGCAACGAACTATATATGTGCTCAGGTTTTGTGCGAAGACGACTTCCTGTATGATTGTGTGATCACTCACGATTAGGTACGCATAAAGACACTACAAGATGTTTGGAAATACATCATTAGATGTGTGCTGCATTTATGCATATTTTATGGTACAATTCGCACCTGATGCACGGAAAGCCCTATTCACATTTGATTTTATATATATATGGTCCATAATCATGTGAGAACTATGTCTCATGTAAGAATTTGTGGACAAATCCAAACTATTAATCTAGTAGATCTAACGGTTGAAAAATAAACAAAATTTTTCAACCGAAAATTTTTCAACCGTTAGATCTACTAGATCAATAGTTTGGATTTATCCACAAATTCTCACCAGAGACATAGTTCTCACCTGATTATGGACATATATATATTGGGTTCAAATGAAAACATGCTCACGTAAAAACTAAAAAGTATGGACTAATCTTATCCATCTATCTAGGTAAGTCGACGGTTGAGGATAACTAAAACATAAGAAGAAAAAAGGTGAGGATACTTTTATAAATATTAAAATTTTAAAATTTTTTCTATAATTATAAAATTGATCATGCATTTTTTTTATTAAAATTATCAACTATTAATAAATCTTGATGTGCAGTTGAGATTTCTCCTCACATTTTAGAGAAGATTATATTCCAAGCAATTATATAAAATAAGGCAGTGACATTTTTACAATAACTTAAACTTTAAAGTAGAACTAGCAATACTATAAAATACAACTATCAATACTATAAAATGCAATTAAGCAAAACTGCAGAGTACATCTGTTTACCACACTTTTATATATATGACAATTGATGTCTATAATGTTGTTAGTTTATAAACACTTATACTTTATAATGTTGTTATTTATGAAAATGTCACCACACATTTTACCTCTCTCATTGCTTTAAATCTGTAGATCTTGTTAAATTGATAGTTCTGATCTTATGATGATTCCTAATTCTCTTATGTGACATTGTTCTTATTTGATCCAAATTTTATATATATTCTTTCCTTTTCTCTTTTTTTTTTTTTTTTTTTAATTTCTTTTAATTTCAATATCTTGGTGATCGATTTGGCAGATTTGCTAGATCTGTTTTGTTGCAGTTGGGACTCGCCTTCTTACTTTTAGTTTACTTTCCCCAACGGATTTTTACTATTTACGCATGTGTCCAACGCTTTGACACTTACATACTGCCTACACACTCTTACTATATTCTTTTTTTAAAACTTATTTTACAATATATACTCTCTAATATTTATTTTAATTATATGTAAAGAAGTGGAATATTAACCCAATATTTTAGAATATAGTTGATAGATAGACAGTTAATAAAATTATAAAGTTGGGGTTTTGAACATTGTAAAGGGTATGCAGGTGGATCGAGTCGAATCTAAATTAGTTTAATAATTTTTGAGGATATATATCGGATATCATATGATTTACTTAAAGTTGCAAATTAACTTATGTTATTTGACTTTCTTTTTTAAATATTTATTCGACCTTTAAATTTTATTATTATATTAAAATTTATTTTGTATTTAATTAGTACAGTGTGTGATGAACAATTTATATAACCTGATTAACTTGTAGTCCAATTAATTAATTTATAATAGTTAATAAAATGAAATTTTTTAATGTGATGTTAGAAAGTGATATTAAGATGTAATTTTAAGAGGTGGATAAATATATTTCACCTTAAATATTTAAAACCCAATTTGTTTTTTAATTGTTTAGGATGGAATAATGGTACATTCCTTTCTTAATTTACTTTATACTATACACATTTTGATGTTGCACCACATATTTGAGTAACTCTTTTTTTTTTTCTTTGCATTTGATTATTATGAAGAAACAAAACAAGACAAATTAAATTATATAAACCTAGATTAGATCAACCTATAGTATCGATCCTCTAATCAAGAAGTAATGTAATGGGAGTATTGTAGATATGGAGACCAAATTATACTTGATTATAACATGTAACCATCCAATTTGTACTAATATTAAATTTTCTGTCAACCTCGGCAACGACAGTGTAGGGATTATGCCTAAAGTTGGCAGATCTCTTGTGTGCACCGACATTTGACCCTATCTGGTGAGCCATTGAGTCATTGTAATTTACATCCTCCCAAATGTTCTATCGAACCTGGGTGTAGGGAGGGCCATTGGAGTTAGGGATTCAACATTTTGGGAGAAAAAAAAATTAAATTAAAGCTTACCATAAATTGATCAGCAGATAGATTGGGAAATTGAAAGACATTCTCTCTATATATAGCCTAACATTATTGTCAATTTGTCATCATCAGTAATATTCAGGACCCTAGCTACCAAACTGCTTCACCTAGGTGCCTATCTTTAATTAATTAGTTTATTCCTGGAATAGTAATAATATTAATAGTTATAATGTTTGAATGAAATAATAATAATAATAATAATAATAATAATAATAATAATAATAATAATAATAATAATAATAATAATAATAATAATAATGTATAGTATAGGTAGCTGGTAGTCGAACAAAAATCTATAGAAAATCAATGCTGCACATAGATAGATCTTGGAAGTTAGTATAGAGGTGATACGGTGCATATATATGTTGGTTACTTGCACAACTTGCACTTTATTATACAATTTGATTTTGGATTTTGGTGTATTGCCAACTTGTGCAATTATTTCAAACAACTTGTCCAAATTTCGTAGCATAAAAGTAGTAACTATTTATTATTATTCCATATGAGACTATTCATCAAGATCATGTTTGTAATAAGAACTGTCCATTTTGCTCAAACACAACTTAAATTACACACTTGCTGTCGACCTTTCCCCTGATAAGTTACTTGTAAATATAGAATTTATTTCGCTTTCGATTCATGTCCATTTTAGTTATCAAGTTTAATTTATTTCGCTATCAAAAGTACAAGCATGCTGGCACATCTGTTACTATTTTAAATGGGTAATCACATGACCGAATCTTGATGGTGGGGATTGATTCTTGAGTCGTTATTGCATGGACCATGGTTTACATGACCACATAGTTGTGCGGATCACAAATAAAAAGTATATTATTTGCGGACATAAAGTATATTATTTGAGTACTGAAAGTATATTATTTTGTATATATAGTATCAAATAATGTACTTTTAGTATATTAAAATGTACCTTGTATTCAGCAAACATACATTATTTGAGTGCTGAAAATATATTATTTTGTATAATGTACATTCAGTACACAAATAATGTACTTTTAGTATATTAAAAATGTTTTTTTTGTGTGGTCCACACAGCGCTACTGGACCATGGTCCACATAAAAATTTGCCTTGATCCTTTGGGCTAAAAAAGATTAAGAAAGTATATAAGAGATACTAACTTGTGGAGAATTGTAAGTGTTTAAAAACAAAAAAAAAAAAAAAAAATTTAATTTTTAATTTAAAATATCCAAAATAGCCACACTAGGGATTTGTTTTATGGTGATAATTTGGAAGAAAGTGGTGGTGTATTGCGGTAGATTTAAGCATAAAAAGAATTATTAGTAATGGTTCCATTTTCAATAATTCAATATTCGATTGGCATGTGCGAGAGAGCTAAATAAGGTCACCACCACGTGCCGCTCACATGTGCAGTACTGGGCCATGTACGTAATTTTATTTTCCTTCTCTTTCTCCGTTTAATTTATAAATTATAATAAAAATGGCGAACTTAAAAAAAAAAAAAAAAACGAAAATAAAGCATTAATTGCACAGTCGTCCGCCCCGCCCTTTTAAGTACCCCCACCTTCCTCCCGCTTCTTCGTCCCCAAACTCCCAATCTCTCTTTCTCTACTCTAAATCTCTGTGTTCAAGCTTATGGAAATGGCGGCATTGAGGCTCTTCTGCATTGCTCTCTTCTGTTTCCTCACCGCCGTTCGAGCTCGGATACCCGGCGTTTACACCGGCGGCCCCTGGCAGGGCGCCCACGCCACCTTCTACGGCGGCGCTGATGCCTCCGGAACAATGGGTATATATATATATATATAAATATACTGATCTTAATTCTGTGTCTCTATCTGTTTGTGCAATGAATTTGAAGTTTGAGTGAGTTCCTAATTTGTTTAATTTGTGTAGCGGGTGCTTGTGGGTACGGGAATCTGTACACGCAGGGGTATGGGGTTAACAATGCGGCGCTGAGCACGGCGCTGTTCAACAGCGGGCTGAGCTGCGGGGCCTGCTTCGAGATCAAATGCAGCAATGACAGATCGTGCCTCGCCGGAAACCCGTCGATTGTGGTCACCGCCACTAACTTCTGCCCGCCCAACTTCGCCTTGCCCAACGACAATGGCGGCTGGTGTAACCCTCCCCGCCTCCACTTCGATCTCGCCATGCCTATGTTCCTCAAAATCGCCGCCTACCGTGCCGGTATCGTCCCCGTCAACTTCCGCCGGTAACCATCTTCTCCCCCCACTATACTACATTATTACTATCCAGGATTTGTTCTATTTTTACAAATGAGAGTTCACATGTTAATACGATATTGTAATAGGTCTGTAATAGTCTAAAAAAATAATTTAAGCTTTTTCTTGATTTCAGAGCCCTGGGACAGGGCTCACAGTGTTCCACTCATCTGTTGAATTTGCATCAATGTGAAAAAAAAAAAAAAATCACCCTTTTAGTGGACCCAGCCTACCAGAAATACCGGTCAACCTTGGGGTAATAACCGTCTAAAAGTGCACAATTTTCTTGTAAAAATATTAGTGATTCTACCACTAGTATATAGTTTTTGCCACCCCTTGTGTGTGTGTGTGTAAAGAAGAGTAAAAACAAAGGAAGAAAAATGTCAACCCCAAACAATCAAGATCTATTGCCACCCTAGAAAAATAAGAAATATGCTTTTGAAATGAAGAGAAATTTATTTTACTTCTTGTAACTAAATTTTATTATTATTATTTTTTTAGGGTTCCATGTAGAAAACAAGGAGGGATCAGATTCACGATCAATGGTCACCAATTCTTCAACTTAGTAATAGTGACCAACGTGGCAGGTGCAGGTGATGTCCAAAATGTTTGGATCAAGGGCACCAACACCCAATGGCTGGCCATGAGCCGCAATTGGGGGCAAAATTGGCAATCTAGTGCAATGCTTTCAGGTCAAGCTTTATCTTTCAGAGTTCGATCCAGTGATGGTCGCAAAGTAACCTCAAAGAACATCTCACCCGCTAATTGGCAGTTTGGCCAGACTTACGAGGGCAAGAATTTCCGAGTCTAATTTACTATAGTCCATAAACCTTGAAACTGACACGGGGAAATTTCTAAGAATTAGAAATTTACCCTCTATACTTTTCTTCTATTTACATGTAGTTCTTTTTACCGTAATTTACCCACCTACAAAATTTTCTCTTTTTCTCGAGAAAATTTAAATTGTGTGGGACTTAAAAGTTAAAAATTATTGTACTAATATTTTGTTGGGGCATTTTAAGTGATGTTTGTTAAGTATAGACGTTGAAAGTTAAGTAATGAATGAAAGTGAGGGAAAATGATTGTAAGTTGTAGAGGCTGAAGCGGTTGCAGTAAAAACAAAATAGTAGGAGTTAATGTAGCCCGCAGTTCTCTGTGTACTATTGTTGTTATTATTATGTGTAATCAAGTTTGCATAATTATGTTTTGCTCTATTTCTCACTTCTTGATAATTTAATTTCAAGCATTATTTCATTCTTGATAATTTTGTGACAGAAAAGTACAAGCTATTCTTAAAAAAAAAAAAAAACAATAATACTTTTATCACATTTTCTTATCTAATTAGATAAAAATATGAAAAAGGACAAAAATGAATTCTTTACTTTTTACAGTTTTACCAAGAATTTGTTGCCAAACAAAAAAGTTGGATTGGTTTTTAGTTTCAAGAAAAAAAAAAAGTTGGATTGGTTTGTACTTTTGAACGATGTGACGCTTCAACTTTTGGCAATGGGAGTATAGGACTATTGTGACGTGTAGTCTAGCCACTAGACATGGTAAGGGACTGTAATAAAACAAATATGCTTGGAAAGCAAAAGTATTATGCATCACTGGGGATGTATACGAATCGAATCGAGTCAAATATCTCACTATTCGATTGGAATTCGACTATATTGATAGATATTCGTATTCATATTCGTTTATTATTCGAATCCAAAATCTGATTCGTATTCGATTCGATCACTTTATTCGAATATATTCGATTCGACTCGAATATTCGAATTCGAAATATTTATCTTACTTTTTTTTTTTCAAATTCTCCAATAATTTAAGATAAAGTGTAATAAAATTTAAATTTAAATATCATTAAAATTTCCATCCAGATTTTCACATTTTTTAGACATTAAGACATGAAGACTGCTTTGCTCACAAACCTGACTAAATGAATTTCAACATAATTTTATTTTTCTTCAAGTTAAAAATAATAATTAATACATTTATAGTAGTATATGTTTTTCAAGCAAGAATCGTTGTAGATGTGTAATATCTGCTGCCGCATCATCAGATTCATCAACAATAAGCTTATCAGGAATAGCAGTTGTAACATTTTTGCATCAAATGATTCGTTAACTGCGAGGTCATCACGAAATAGGAGCTTAAGGTATTGGAAGGACTCTTGGAAGAGTATGCAGATCTGCTGCATTTATACTTTTGTGCCATCTTCAAATGTAGCCTGCAGTAAAAGTAAATTCAAAACAAGCCTTGAGTACTTTATTCACTAAAGCTAATTGAAACTCATTAAAAAAAGAAATGCCTTCAGAAAATAAGCATAGGTTCTACGGAGTATTTGTTTCTAGTTCATAGAGATGGTAAGAAGAGGAACCTGAGGATCATGACCCTTTGCAGCTACAAACAAGCCACCAACGCAAACAAATATCATTAAAATTTCCATCCAAATAAACGCAAACAGCTGCTGCCGCCGCGAGAAGCACCGGAGCTGCAGTGCTGCCTTGCCGTCGGAACTTCGCTGCTCTCCGGCTCTCCGCGTCTCTGAACTGCAGACCAGCGAAAAGGTCACTCCAGATCTACGGATCTTCCCTTGAAGGCGCCCAGATCTACGGATCTACCGCGAAGGCGCTGGCCGCCCGTGGTCGCCGACTAGACTGGAGGTCTCCGGCTCTCCGCATCTCCTTCTGGTTTGCATCGCGAAGAGGGAAGAGTGAAGGCCTGAAGCACTGAAGCCGCGACTGAGCTCTGAAGAAGTGAAAAGTGAAGACTGCCGTCTCCTTATTGGACCTAGGGACTTAGGGTTTAATAAAAATAATATATATATATTCGAATATTCGAATATTATTCGAATCAAATATACTTGTATTCGTATTCGTATTCGAATAAAATTCGAATAAAAAAAACTATTCGAATTCGAATTCGAATTCGTATTCGAAATATTCGAATTCGAATCGACATATTCGAATTCGAATCACGAATCGAATCTAAATTATTTGATTTGTTTACACCCCTATGCATCACCTCTTTGCTTCCCTTCTAGATTTAGATTGTGAAAATTTTACTACAAAAATAGTATTTTAAGTGATTTTTTATGGTACAAATATTAGTAAGATTTGCTTTTAATTTAGATCGGGTCAAATTAAATTCATGTTTTCTTTTGTGAGACGAAAAATTGATATATTGTACACTTAAAACGGATAATGTGTGAATGAGAATTTAATTTTCAAAATATATCTATTTAAGTTGGAAAAATAATTATAGGGGACTTGGAAGAAGTATTTGTCCCACATTGGAAATAGAAAGTGAGTTTGCACTAGTATATATACAATTCTCTTTTTTAAATGAGTATGAATTGTATAGTATAAAGACTCTCTTTTGCGTGTGTTTTTGAATATATAATCAGAACTTACACATTAATTCTAGTCAGTTTTAGGAATTAATTATTATCAATTCCAATTTAGTTTTTTTAAAATTTATGTTCGTAGCCGTCGTGTTATTTTCATATTAATTGGTCGGGTTGTTACATACTGATATTAAATCAGTGTTAATGCCATGTTAAATATAATTTGACTATCTCTCCTATAAATACCATGCTGTTGAGCAGTTGATTTACAAGAAAATGAAATACTTTCTCTATGAAACATTGTCTTTACTCTCTCAAACTTATGTTCTTTCACCTCCAAAAATTTTGCGTAATAACAAGACAAGTGTGTTCTAAGGACAAGATGTGTCTTAATGAGACATAGAGGAGTGTTTTTATACCCTCCTTAGACTCTAATCGCCCCTCGAAAAGAGGCGGACGATTGCAACCACCTTGGACCATGATTTGAGCCGAGAAGACCACCTCAACCAAGACCCCAGGGCCACGGCCGAGCACGGACCCGGTCGAGATGACCTCTCGGAGAGGTCCGCCCAAGCGACCTCTCAGGGAGGTCGACCTGGACCTGGGCTCGACCGGGTGCGGTTCCAAATTTTCACCGATGCTTGCATCTCCTTCATCCACCGGGTGGACCCGCAACGGGTCCATTCATGATTTATCCATCAACGGAAGTCACAGGAAGACTAGAATAAGGAGTCATGATCTGACAAAAATACATAGAGTCTTAATACTCTCCCTCAAGCACATGGTATACTAGTACCTGTAGCTTGTATCTAAGAAAAGAAATCTAAGACTAAGTAAAGCCTTTGTAAAGATGTTAGCAAGTTAATCTTTTGTTGAAATAAAGTTGACATGAATATCTCTAGTAGCAACTCTATCTCTAACAAAATGATAGTCAATCTCCACGTGCTTGGTTCTTGGATGAAAGATAGGATCTGCACACATATACATAGCACCAAGATTGTCACACCAGAGTTTTGGAACAGAGACACCAGGAACGTTAATCTCATGCAATAAAGAAAGATTCCATATTACCTCAGTCCTCAACACAAACATCTGCTAGAGCCTTATATTTTGCCTTAGTGGAAGACGTAGCAAAAGTCCTTTGTTTCTTGCATACTCAAGACACAAGATTTGGCCCAAGGAACACAGCATAACCACCGGTGGACTTACGATCTTCAGGACATCCAGCCTAGTTAGAATTAGAGAAAGCATGAAGTTCTCTTGATACCGACTTTCTTATACGTAAACCAAAATTAATTGTCCCTTTAATATACCTCAAGACTCGCTTTAGTTGTTCTCAATGTGAGATTGTAGGAGCATGCATGTGTTAACACAACTGTGCTGTGCAGCTTTATTTGCTTGTTTATGTAGACGACATCTTAGTAATGGGTTCGGATTCTGTGCGTGTGGATGATCTCGTGGCGAGCATGGGTCGTGAGTTTAAAGTGCGTGATATGGGTCGTCCTTCTTTTTTTCCTAGGTATTGAGACGTTTCCGCATGGTGACGGTATGTTGTTATCTCAACAATGCTATATGAAGACATTCTAAAGCGTGCCAGCATGGTTGATTGTAAGGCGTCAGTTACACCTGTCTCGCTGGTTTGGGCTGCTGATGAGTCTGACACACCGTATGCGGATCCGACGCAGTACAGGAATCTCACGAGTATCTTACAATATCCCACTATCACTCGACCTCATCTTGCCTTTGATGTTAATAAGTTGTGTCATCATATGCATGCGCCCAGCCGCCCACTACTGCACATTGGGGATGTTGAAGCGGGTGCTTCGGTACGTTAAAGATACTATTCATTATGGTCTTCTGATTAGCAGGTCTCAATCTCTTGAGTTGCATGCCTTTTCTAATTTGGATTGGTTTGGTGATCCAGGGATCGCAAGTCTACTAGTGGTTTTGCGGTCTTCTTAGGTGCTAATCTTGTTTCTTGGACTTGCCGAATGCAATGTACAGTGGCTCGTTCTTCTACCGAAGCTAAGTATAAGGCTTTGGCTGATGTATCTGCTGAGGTCACGTGGTTGGTGTCTCTTATTAAGGAGCTTGGTTTGCCCTTGACTACTACTCCTACGCTTTGGTGTGAGAACTTAGGTGCTACCTATCTGTGTGCTAATTCGGTGTTTCATGCTAGGACGAAGCAAGTAGATATCAACTACCACTTTGTTCGTGACAAAGTGCCCAAGAAAGAAGTGCATGTCAATTTTATCTTTACCAAGGATCAATATGCGAACATTTTTACAAAAGCTCTCTCTGGTGTTCGGTTTTCTTTCTTATGTGGCAAGCTCAATGTTGTTCCGACCACCCTTGAGCTTGAGGGGGTGCGTTAGGATTATATTGTTATTAGTATTCTAGTTATACTTTACTTTTGTATTGATATTTGCCTTGTATTCTCATTGTACTGTTAGACAGATAATACAATCCTCATCCACACAGTTGTGTAGAGCGTAAATAAAACATACATTTTTTTTCTTGAAAAGAAAACGTACATTTTTAATATACTAAATATACGTTGTCTATGTACTAAAGATACAGTATTTTGTATACTATTAAATACTCCGTAATATACTTTTGAGTATAAACACGTACCATTTATTCCTGGTCCAGACAAAAAAAAAAAAACACAAACTGCCTTGATATGTAGCAAATAGTTGAAGGTGCGTTCACCTAAAAAGTTTGCAGGATTACAAAATGAGAGCATTAGACAAGCATATATACATATTCCCAATAATGTACCAAAAAATATGCCATACGCGAGCACAACCATCATGCTAATATTCTACAGCTTTTCTTTTTCTTTTTTTTTTTTTTGGGCGACAAAGGGAAATCGCAACCACTACCCGAAAGTGTGCACTGGTAAACCCACCTTGTGACTAACCTTAGCCGCGTAACAAACTGGCAATAAAATGGCATGCATTAATTGGAAGGTTAACTGCTGTACATCTCTTTAAGTGAATAGGCATTGCCACGAACTGCTGGCGACCTAGCAACCCGAGCACTCGCTTCTTTTCAGTTATGCGTAGAGAGGAGAGGACGAGGGTCTGGGGTATGTGGTCATTCCGGCTGTCTCTGATGCAGTGCCACGGCAGGACTTAGACGGGCCCTTTGGGCGGCTGTCCCGACTGAAGTTCCTTTCTTTTTTATCAACGGTCGCTGAGTCCTTTGCCTCCTGTAGTTGCTCTAAGGTTTTGACCACGTCGTCCATGTTTGGCCTCAACTTCGGTTCCATGCATAGGCACTGGAGTGCGAGGTTAGCTGCCTTCATGGCTTTGCTCAGTGAGTACTGCCCTTCGAGGCGGGGATCAAGGACGCGGAAAATCCTGCGTTTGTTGGTAAGATAAGGTTTTGCCCACTCCACAAGACTGTGCTCCCCAGAAGGCCGATTCTTGTCTATTGCTTTTTTACCAGATAAAATTTCTAAGAGAACGACTCCAAAGCTGTATACGTCGCTCTTTGCAGTAAGATGACCTTGTTAAGAACAGAGAAGTTAAGAGATAAGAAGACTGCAATGCAATTTTCATTTCTAATACAAGTACGAAAATCAACTCATAAATGATGCCATGAAAGCTCCATTTATCTCGAATGATGAAGGTCATGACATTGCTATCCACCGAACCCTCAAGCCCATGCCCTTGGGTTCTGTGAGAGGAGGTAAATTGCGGGATGTGCCTCAGTGAGACAGGGTCTGACTGCTTTGCTTTTTTCCCAAGGTTTATTCCTCCCCCAGTGAGGATTCAAACCTAGGTATTCACTAGGCAATACAGTCACCCACACTCAACCTTTCGACCATTGAGCTATGCCCCAGGAGCGAGGGTATACATTAGCATTATGATATCCTGACATGCCTTTGGTTTAAAATGATTTTTCAATTCAGCCAATCGACATTGAAATTTCCCGAGAAAACACGAAAAAGCACCTTAAGCATTGTCAAACAAGTCAATCACAAATTTTTTTCGCAGAGACAAACCTGTTGATAGATACTCGGGAGCAGCATATCCATAAGTCCCCATAACCCTTGTCGAGACATGGCTCTTATCCCCTGTTGGCCCATCTCTAGCCAATCCAAAATCAGAAAGCTTCGCATTATAGCCCTGTAGTGCAATGCATAAAATTAGTGGGAAATTTTTTTTATAGGAGTTTAAAAACGATAGAAAATGATAAAGAGTCCGAATTTTAAAAAATACCACATACTGGATCAAGCAGGATATTAGAAGTCTTGAAGTCCCGATATATGACCTTTGTTTCAGCATTGTGAAGAAAGGCAAGCCCCTTTGCAGCACCCAGGGCAACCTTCATTCGCAGGCTCCACGTAAGAGGCTGAAAGAAGGAACCTCCTGATTGAACAAAAATGTGCACGACGTTATATAGCCATCTAGGAAATTGTTAACAGATTAACAATTAATATAACCGGGGCAAGTGTAAGTATGTAGCTTTAAGCAGATTTCCGGGGCTTACTTCTAAACAGATGGTTCTCCATACTCCCCTTGGCCATGAACTCATAAACCAAGAGCCGGTGGTCATCTTCTAAGCAATAACCAATCAACTTCACGAGATTCGGATGTTGTAGTTGCCCAAGATAGATGATTTCAGCCTGTAATTTCACAAGTTCAAAAACATCAGATCCCGGCTATGTGCCTTAGTGGTGTAGGGTCTGAGTGCTTGCTTTTTGCCCCAAGGCTGAGATCCTCCCCCATTGAGGATTCGAACCTGAGTATTTGCTGGGTCACTACACCACACTCAACCTTTTGACCACTTAGCTATGCCCCGAGGGCTACAGAAATACCATACATATATATACAGAGTATATAAGAATGATTTCTAATGATAAAGCATGATTGAGTATCTGAACAAGACATCATAAGCATTAACTATGAGCAATACCACATAATGCATTCTGGAATACAGTGTGAAGTAAAATCCAAAAAACTGTCTCGAAGTTCATCAACCTAAAAACCGTACTCACCAACCATTCCCTGTGCCCCTGCCACCCGTCTTGGTTTAACTTTTTGACAGCTATGGTCATCCCGGACCCAGGCTTTGATGCTACAAGAGTGTGCTCATCAACCCATCCTTTGAAAACAGAACCAAACCCCCCTTCCCCCAACACACTGTCGGGACGGAAGTTTCTGGTGGCCGCTTTCAGTTCACTGAAAGTGAAACTCTTCAAGTTGGAGGACTGCAAGATTTCACCCTCACTAAGAGGTGTGTGTGGTACAGAAGCTGATGATAGCTTGTTCGAGTTACTCGATTCAGTCCCATTCCCACTCACATTTCTAGAATCCACCCCTACACAAAAACAATCCTAGAATTGTCAAAAAACAAATCATAAGAGATGAAAATGAACATCTAACAGGCTCAATTTCCCACTCTAGTAAGCAATTGAAACCGACTATATATACATCCAAAAAATTGACTACTTCTGGTTATATGAACTGTACATATCTGTTCATTCTAATCTGCAGCTCTGAGGAATATAAAAGGACACTTTTTAAAAAATCTTCTCAGAGTTATTCTAATCTCTAGTAAACACCTAGCATAGAAATGCAACCAGATTACTTACTAAAGTACCAAATAAATCATCTTAAATCAGAGAAAAGGAATACAAAGAAGATAATCCATATATCTTGGTTAACAAACAGTCTCATAATTATTAATAGCAGAATATCAAGCTTTATACATACAACAATAAAAAAAATACCCTAAACATTTGAAGGAAAAGATATCAGAGTTCAATTTAAGAAAAAAAATACCTGAACTAACATAAAATGCAGTCTCAGCTTTGATTTGGTTGCTCAAACAAATCCCCATCACAATAAATACCTCAAGAAAAACAAAAGACAGTAACAAAATCAAGAAATAGTCATTGAATGCTGCAAGAACTCAACATTCTTAGCCCAAGTGCATGTATAAAGCTCAGTAAAAACCCCACAGGGCCCCTGACCCTAGATCTAGTGTGAATCTATAAATTTATCCCTTTCAGCTCTCTCCAAAGGTTGGTTGTTAGTCTCCAACTACTCCCCCTATATCTCTCTCTCCATATATAAATATATATATATATATACACTAATATACCCCAACTTGTCTTGTAGGTAAGATAACCGGTGAGAAATTTGAAAAAAAACACAAGAAAACCCAAACTTTTGAACAAAAAATTGTATTTTTCCAGTGGATTTCGGATGAGAAAACCCTTGAGACAACAAGAAGGAGAAAATAGAGTGAAGGGAATTTAAGTTCTTGGTTGTAGGCTCTTTTGGGGCTCAAGTTTCAACCTTTCTTGAAAAAGAAAACTTTTTTGGACACTTTTGTGGGAAGGAAGGAGCACAGAAGGCTGTTGACTCGCTCTTTAGCTTTATATTTTCTCTTTTCTCTTTTCTCTTTTCTCTTGTGACTAATCGAGTAATCGACTCTGGGCTAGTAGTAGTGGACTGTGCCACTGTGGATACAACAATTTTCAGTGGAAAATTAGCATTTGTTAACAAAGTTGATTATTAATTTCAAGATGCTTAGGTGTTGGATTCTTCTGTCCAAATTTTGGTCCTGTTCTTATGATTAGTCAAATCTTGGCATTGTTTATGCTAAGGGCATATTAGGGCATGATTATTAAAATGTCATTTTGCATGGGTTCTAAAACCATTTTTTAAAGAATATCTTTGTACTGTGTTTTTGGTGACTTCCTAATCTTTAGTTTTTTTGTTTTTTTTTTTTTGAATTATTCTCATCTCTAACATCCAATGTTGTTGAGATCTGCGATTCAAAGGTTAGGTGTACGGAATTGCTAGCTGGATGTGAATAATCATTCTAAAATCATCAAAAAAATAATTTAAACAAAAGTGTTGACATATGAAGGAAACGAAAAAGAAAAAAGAAATAAAAAGAAATAAAAAGAAAAAAAAAAAGTAAACCAGCCTATTACTAAAATAATAATTAAGTTGCCGGTCTTGTTTTTTTTTTTTTTAATGCACTTTCTAATTCTGCAAAAAAAAAAAAAAAAAAACTAATAGTTTCTTTTTTTGGTTCAAATCAATAATTCTTAACACCTCAGGTATAAAATAATACGAGTGGGCTGCCCATCAACAGTGAGAGATGCAATCCGGTCTGGCCCGATAGCCAACCACTGACCTAAACACTCAAGCAAATCATTTTCTTATCAAACTCAAAACTCCACGAGCTGAGAAGAGGGCACCATCAAGGAGGGGTCTGAGCATGCAACTAGTTCTGAAATGAGGGAACTTGTTGTGAAGATAGCCCGATCTCTTTCACGAAGAGCCCATCAATAAGAGTTTCGATCGCATATCGACCATTAAGGGTATGCAAGCTGCGTAGCGCCACTGACCAAAACACTCAAGCAAATCATTTTCTTACCAAACTCAGAACTCCATGAACTGAGAGGAAGGCACCACCAAGGAGGGGATCTGAGGCTACAACTAAGACCGAAATGAGGGAACTTGTTGTGAAGAGAGCCCGAACTCGTTCACGAAAAGCCCATTGATGAGAGTCGCACCTCGACCATTAAGAGTTTGCAAGCTGTGTAGCAGTCCTAGATCGAATAGCAGCACCTTGGTGGGCTTGTAAGCAACCCAGAGAGGTAAGAAAAAACATTTATAGATTCGAAAATAGTAACACATATTTTTGGTTGGGCTTGCAGCTTAAGCAACCAAAAAAAAAAAAAAACAGATGTCGTAGCATACCCGCAGACAGAATAAGTGGTCCCGATGTGAGTTGGAACCTCCGAGGGCCCATTTTTATTGAGAAAGTCTTGGCTCAAGGGGTTGTCTATTTTTATTGCTAAAGAAGAAAGAAGCCTAGAGCAAAATAAAAATAATATAAGAGGTACTACGAGATATCAAATTCGCAACATCTAGTATAACAACCTAAGCACCAACCACCGAAACCCCTCGATCAAGTACAAGAAGGTAATATGCTTTATTTATCCATGTAGAGATCGTTGACATCCAGGTAGTTGAGGGACACGTGTATGACCAATATTGAAGGATGTCATACATTTATCAACAATCCGAAAGATTTTCAACAATATATAAGGCACTCTACCCTCCCCTCCAATCCCTTTAAAGATCATCCCTCTTTATAGGAGGTCCTAGCTTTCATTATAGAACCCCTAACTTGGTGACTTCTGATCCTAACCTTTAAGGATTTGAAACTCTTGATATCACCTATTGAAAAATGGAAACCATAGTGCTTATGTCTCAAACTGCCCATTCACCTTTCAATTTTGCTCCCACAATCACATTTAGGATTGCAAACACAACTAATTCGGTGGCTTTAAAATCAACAATTCATCCCATACTCATTACCTTGTTTAATTTGGTCCGAACCAGAAGTACATAAGTTATATACAAATGAGTTGAGTTGAAGAAATTAGCTAGCTTGTGCTAGGTGTTCTCCCTTTTAATCATCTAATGATCTCAATTGCAATATCTTTAGCTAAGAAAAATAAGAGAAAAACAATAATTTTTTTAAAAATTAAATATTTATTTAATCGCACTATCGGCGATAACTTGATAAGTAGATATAGAAGCAGAGACTGTGAGATCAGCCTTCGATCAACCTAACACACAAGATAACTCAAAAGAACAAACAAACATACATACTACACTACACTCTTATTCCAGGCTAGGCTAGGGGAACGGATATGCAGACAGACACTGCGGAATCCTCTTCACTTTTAATTCTCCGCCCTCTTATATATGGCGCCCCTCCTGGCTCCTGAGTTAGTTGCAGGTGCAGGGGTCGCATTGGCAGTTTGGCCCGCAATGGCATCCCTCCTTAGCTCCCCCATTCTCCCTGCAATAACACCAACGTAACAATAATCACTTTATTTTTCTTTTCCCCCAACTTAGGCCTTCCCCAACCGTAGACAAGACCAAATGTCAATCTGCCCACTTTATCTTGACAGAGTAGGCAGGAAAAATGAGGTAAATCGTGATAATTTAGTGATTCAACAATCAGGTACATTTAAACATGTTGTCAAATTTTAAAATTTTGACTCTTCTAAAATACTATCTATGGAATCATTAAGTTAGAGTTAAGCTTGTGCAGTTAATAATCACATTATTTTTCTTCTTCTTTCATGTCCTTGCTTGAGGGTAAGTAAGAGGATAAAATCACAATAACTTTTAAGTATTTCATCAGACAAAATCAAATGTCAATTTGTCTCCCAACCTTAAGGAGCCTCATGGCCTTGCCTGAGGGTAAGTAAGGGGAGAAAATCACAACTTTAAGTGTTTCAGTAGACAGAATCAAATGTCAATTTGTCCACTTAATCATTATTATAATCTCATAATCATAATCATAATCTCATATTATGGTTGTTAAATTTCAAACTTTAATAGCTTTTCTTAAATACTACCACCACTATGCTTTCAATAATCACTTTATTCTATATATCTTCCAAACACACAATCTCAAAGAAATGAATTAAAAATGGACGCACTTTTTCTGGGGCGCAACTCCTTGAACAAGGGTCTGAGCCGTGGTTTTAGCAGTCTCCACCATGTCAGGGTACATCTTACACCTGCATGCATCATTTTGTGTAATTAAATTAAATTAAATGAAAATAGAGCTTAGCTTAAAACAGAATTCAAAAACGGTTGGGATTTTTACCCGCTGCAGTCGCTGCTGCACTTGCAGGCAGAGCCGCAGCCACAGTTTCCTCCACAGCAAGACATTTTCACAAATATAAAAAAAGCTTGAAAATATATGAATAATAACACAAGAAGATGATGAAGAAGAAGATGTGATGTGGCGATGGAGTGGTGTTGGTGGCGCGTACTTATAGTGCGACGGAGGAGAGGAAAAACGGCGAGGATCACGTACACGTGGCAAAATCAGGGGCGTTGGTTCCCCTCGTAAATCGGTCCATTATGGTTTCCATCTTTTCCTCCCACGTATTTGTAGTTTTCGGTGGTGCTGTTACGCATCGTGTCATCTCATCAACTCAAATCCACTACTGTAGACCTCCACGTACCTCCTCTGCTTTCCAACATATTTTTGAATCCTAGTTAGATTCTCGAGTATAATGATTTTATCATATTTAATTCTAAATTTTTAAGTTAACCACTATAAGTAACAATGAAGATATATTATTATTAAGATAATAATAATAATAATAATTATTATTATTATTATTATAAGACACTTCTATATTGCCAATTAATATTGGTAATATTAAGTACAATAAAAAAATAATATATTTAATTGTATAAAAAAATTCATGCGTCTACTTTTTATTTTTGGTAGGATTGACGGGTAGCAACGCAAAATTTTTTTTAATTTATCTTGCGCTAATTGACCAATTGAGGTTGGTCTCAAAGTTGATATACTAAATTATATCCGACAATAAATAGGGGTAAAGTTAGAAATTTTCTCTATTATATGTTTAAGGGCTTGATTATAAATTTTAAGTGTTAATGGGTCTAATTGACTTTTTATATTAACCTCCTTCTAATCGTCCTCCGAAAAAGTGGGGAGTTGGTTGTAATAACTTGGACCGCGCCCGCGAGTGTAGCACACTAGGCTGGGGCCGCCTCCAAAATGACTAGAGATGTGCTTGCAGTTCCTATATCCGCAGTTGTCTCTGAAAGTGCATTTAGTATAAGTGGAAGGGTATTAGATGCATTTAGGAGTTCCTTAACTCTTAAAATTGTGGAAGCCCTACTTTGTGCACAAGATTGGTTGAAATTACCCAATCAACCAATCTCAATTGAGGAAAACTTTGATGAGGTTGAAAGATTATAAAGTGGTACATTTTCTGCCCTTTTTTTTCCTTATTGTTACTCACTTATTCTTTAATCCTTAATTAGTTAATGATGTATTATTATCTTGTGCTTTGTATAGTTGCTCACTGGAGCTGCTTCTACTCTACCAACAATGTTGCCAACAATTCCTGTAATATATTTCATATCTTCATTAACATTCCCATTCTGTTATAGTGTTATTCATTTTTCATTTATCTTATGTTTGTTGTGGTACTTGGAGAATCTTGAGGCACAAATGCACAATGACAATATTGCTTGGCCCCAACTACTTCTAAGTGGCTTGACAACTTTCTCTTTTGAAAATTTTGTTGCCCTTGAGGAGTTAAGCCAACTGATGTCTAATTAACACCCATATGGTTTATGGGATTCTGGCAAGACATACTAAAACCTCTGTCTGATTGCCTTTTTGGAAATCTGGTATAGTATATCACTCTCCCTTGCTCTCTTTTATTACTATTTAATGTCTTAATTTGTTTAATAAGTTATTACTTGTGTGTTTCTAGGCTATGATGATGCTTCCACCTTTGTCTAAATAAATGGAATGGAGTTGGTATGTTGCTAATGTGATTTGGTGCTACCATAACACATGCAACAATTTGCCCACATCCTTTGCCCACATCCTTACTTGATATGAAAAAAAAATGCATCTTGAACCTAATTGTTGAACTAGAAATAGATACTTATATGTTTACTATTTTACTTGCCTAATATCTAATGTATTTAACTTTTGATTTGAGTTAATTCCGTTTTTTGTCCTACATTTATAGGAGTCATTCCACTTTTAGTCCTTTTTTTTTCAAAACATCACATTTTGGTCATAGTATTATTGTGGCATGACCACTTTTGGTCCTTTATCAACAAAATCGTTAAAATTCTCATAAATGCAAGGACATTTCGGTCTTCAAATAGGGATTTTTTTTCAAAAAAGTAAAAATAAAAATATAGCGAATCAACTTACTTTGCAAAAGAAAGTATCAAAATGCCCTTATTTTAACGTCATTTTAACGATTTTGTTGAAGAATGACCAAAAATGGTCATGCCACAATAGTACTAGGGCCAAATGTAAATGTTTTAATAAAAAAGGACTAAAAGTGGACTACCACCTATAAATCTAGGACAAAAAATGGAATTAACTCCTTTTGATTTTAACAAGAAAAAAAAAAGACTAGAAGAGTAGATTTATTTTAAGTATCTGAAGTCCTGATGACTTTCCTAATCCTAAGCCTTTTTAACTCAATTCTTGATGAACTGAATTTTAAATGTCTGTCACTCTGATTTAACTGAATTTTTGCTTTGTGAAATTGGTTTTTGAGCATTAAAATGAGAACTTGCAATAGTTGTAACTTTGTAAGTTTAATTTTGTAAATTTTAAGTTAGTATTGTTCTGTTCAATTATTTTGACTAGATTGAGTGATTAACAATTTGTATTTTGTAAATTAAAATTGTATTGCATTTTGAATTGTTTGCAAATTTCCATGTAATTTTTAAAAAATATTTGAACAGAATCCGAAACCCGATTTAGCTTATCCGAGATCTGATATTAATTAACCGAATAGGTTTAGTATGCAAATATTGAAGAGGCAAGTTTCAAAATCTTAATCCAAAATCCGATTGGATTAACGGCTAGGATATCCGATTTGTCCGATGCACATGCCTAAAGAGATACATTTTTTAAATCTTAATCCAAAATCCGATTGGATTAACTGGAAAAGGACCATTTTTACAAAAAAAAAAATAGCCGTGGACCAAAATTGCAAAATTTGAAAGTCGTGGACCAATTCTATAAGTATCACAATAATCGTGGGACTAAAAATGTAAAAAATTCCTTAAATAAGTTCATGTTCATTTAATGTTATGTCATGGGTTCAACTCTTATGAGTAATATTTTCAATGTTTTAATGTTAATGAGTGAGGTGGCAACCACATAATCATATCGCCAAATCATCTAGTCACATAAGTAGACTTAACTTTTCTTCTCCCAAAGAAAAGTAGACTTACACAGTTAATAATTTTAACTTTTTTTTTTTAATACTATTGACTCTGTTACATGTAGTATCTGTTAATAATTTAACTTAATTGTCATACTTTTAATAATACAGAAATCTAATTGATGAATTTTATAATACATTGCATGGACTATACTTAGCATTCTAGTATAAAGATTAATGGAGTACTTAAAACCATTCTCTAAAATATTTTTGTTGGAGTAACTGAAAAAAATTAATTAACATTTTTAGTGTTACATTTATCTAGAAAGTTATTTTAATCATTTAAATTGTCTAAATTTTCAAAGAAAATATTTGTTATCTCCAAAATAAAAGACCAAAAAATAATTAGATAAAATTTACACATTCTTAACTATATAGAAACAAAGAACCCAGCCACCCCTAATAAATTCAGATAATTTTCCCACCTTTCATTGAATCACATTTTTCGTTCATCCAAATGTTTTCAAATCAAAGCACACACAACATATAGTACTTCGTAAGGATGACAATTCTACCCGCACTCTATGGGTTTTCCGCATCCTCGCTTCTACGGGTTTTAAATACCCACACAATTTGACTAATGGGTGCGGGGATGGAAGGAATTTTATATGCCTGCATGCGCGGGTATGGGGGCGGGTGCGGGGAGGTATCCCTGCCCAACACACATATATATACATATACTTGTGTTTATTAGTATTCATTTATTGTATAAGTTTATGTATCTTTTATAATTAAAAATGCATAATAAATTAAACTTTTTTATGAGTTACTGGCTATGGGATTCAATTGAATTATCATCTCATTGTCTTGGTTTTTTGTTTGTGTGAATTGTAGCTCCGTAATATTATTTCTACCTTCTAATTTATAAGAAAGTTTAAACATTCTTTGCTAGTGGCTACCAAACTAAACTTTGGTAACTAACTACCAATCAGCTTCTAAATGCAGTTTCCATCATTACGTACAAAGGCTAGTTTCTACATATACAAGACTACAAGAGTACAGTACAAGTAACAATTCAATCTTTTCTTGGAATATATATAATGATCCATAAGACAAAGTAATTCAAAATGAGGAATAGAAGAAAGTAGTCTCGGCAAAGCTTCGTTTTTAACATTGTGATGGCGATGGGAGATGCATTTATATATGGCTGGCCTGGTGGGGTATGTATGTATGTATGTATAAACAAACTTCCTCCGTCTGATGTGCTGTGCATGTGGATTGACATCAGAAACAGATGTAACATGGCCTGCAATAAATTATATTATTAGATTCCTGTACTTTCTTGCTTTACCGCACCATCCAAATATTACGACAACAATAACTAAGCTCTTTGTTGGTGGGTCACTGAAGGGTCATATTCGATCAGTATCAAGTTGGTAGGGGATTATAGAGCGAAGGTCAAATAGAGAGCCATGTGCAATACCCTGCATCTCCAAAATATGACAGTATAAAGAAGTAAAGTTGTGCATTTGTTACGAGCTATATAACTTTTAACGTAATGGTAATCGCTTGATCTAACAAGTGGTATTAGAGCTATGACTCGAAATTGTGCAATTAGGCGGAGCTTGGTGAAGGGTCAAGTTCAGGATTAAGTGGCAAGGTGATTATTGGACGGAGGTGAAGGGTAAAGTTTGGCCAAAACCTGCATCTAAAAAATATTACGGTATAAAGAAATAAAGTTATGCTTTCGTAATGACGAGCTATAACTTTTGACATAGTGATAAATACTTGATCCTAAAACCTATTAAACCACAAAAAAAAAAAAAATATTACATAAACTTTCAAACTTTGATTATATTTATTGACCGTAACAACCTACACTAACCTTTATTGAAGAAATGCTTTGGGGGCTTTAATTTTTACGTAGATTGAAATTAAAGGGGCACCGTACCGATGAGTACATGGAGGTGGAGTGTGGCTTCATTATATTGCTGTCATTAAGAAACTGGTTTACTGTGAAAGTGATAGTATTGGGTATTGAGGTTCAAAGAACTCGAACAATTCGCTAGTTTAATTGTTTAAATACATTTATAAGGAGACTATGTAGTGCCAGATGCGTTAGCTTTCAATTCGTTGGTTTGTTGAGCCTCCTTTTGACATTCATTGTTGTTGAAAAATTAACAAATAGCTTTCGTTGGTTTGTTGAACCTCCTTTTGACATTCACTGTTATTGAAAAATTAACAAAAATGGCATTTAAAGTCGTTTAAGGTAATATTTTTAAGTGAGATCTTTTTTTTTTTTTTTTCAAGTCAAGGTGTAATCATATTCTACTAAATGAGATATTTAATTTGATGTATTATACATTCAAAACAAATAATGTTTGAATGAGAAATTAGTTCTCAAAGTGTACCGATTAAGATAAAAAAAATGAAGTTTGAAAACATATTTAAGTAGCATTTGTCTCACATTAAAAAAAGTACTTGACTTTGCACTATTATATACAATTCAACTTCTTAATGAATTTGAATTATGTAGCTAAGTGGTTCTTTCTTGCACATAGGAGTGAAACTTAATGAATTTGAATTATGTAGCTAAGAGTTAACAAGTCGAACCGAAGGGTAGAGTTAACAAGTCGATTAGAGTTTTAGGATGCACAGCGAAAAATCAAATTTTGTCGCTTTTTAAGTGTTCTTTGCACGTTTAGTTAGTTTGATAAAATATTAGGCTTGGTTGTGAGAATGCTATGTAAGCAGTAAAGAGATATAGCAAAGTAAGGAGAGAGAGAGAGAGAGAGAAGGGGGGGGAGGGGAGGGGGAGGGAGAGAGAGAGTGTGTGTGTGTTTTATAGTAGTTCGGCTATTAACGAAACCTAGTCCATTCTTCTTCACAACTCGTGATCGTTTGCACTAATCACTCCTTTGTACAATAACACCACCAAGTTTGCCTCCTTGATCACCAAGTTAGACAACAAACTTGAATCACCAGGTTTTTTAACTCAAAGAGTTTACTCCACCTCTTTCTACTTATCCAAGTAGAGGATGTAGGTTGAAGAAGTAGTTTATCTTTTCTCAAATTGAAATATTTACTTCTTTGAATATCGATCTTTGCAAGAAGAAGAAGCTCAAGACTTCTTAAAATCTGGATAATATCGTTGAAGCTTAACTCTCTTCTCAATCACTGGTCATAAATTGCGTGATAAACTTAAAGTTTTTTTCTCACAACTTATAAGTTCTTAGAATGACCAACACCTCCTTATGAATTAAAGTGAATGAGGTATTTATAGGTTGGAAAAATTGTTTCGTTGGAATGAAAACAAAATTTTAAATAAGCCTATTGACCATTGTGTAGATACCGTTGGGTAATTCGAGTATACATGGGTCACTGACATTTCAGTCGTTGGTTCCATAAATAGCGCTGAACATTTGTGTTTTTGCTCTGCACAAAGGACATAGCATTTAATGATAGTTGACTTGGGATGTGTACCTATGACTCGTTTTGTCCGGCACACACACACTCATGTTTAAGGATTTAGATTATAATTGCTCAAAGAATGTTTATGGGTTGTCCTGTCGAGTTGTTAGCTAAGTTAACAAATCAATCTCTTTTGTCTACTCAAATACGGTTGGTTGACATTACCAATCGTCCCGTAACTCCTCGAACAATCTTTCTTTATCATTCGACCTTGATAACTCCAAGAGGTAAACCCTTCTATGATTCGGTTTTTTGCAACCTCTTGGCCTTTGTCTTCGAATCTTTAGGTCTTCGAGTCTTCGTTCTTCTATCATTTGTTCTTGATCACGAATCGTTGAAAGATGACAACTTGGGTTGAATGAAGTTGTCACGAAGTAATGTCCACAAGTGCTTGTTGTTATCACTCTAGTTAACAATTCAAACAAGGTAATGACTCGACATAAAACTAAGACATAAACGAATTGAGGGATCTAAACTCCTAAACTTGGTATCATAAAAAATCTAGTTACAAAGTATTCCTAACAATTTTCTCATTTTTGATGATGCCAAAACCTATACTCTAACCATAGGGCTGAAACTATCCAAGAAAAGTATTTTCATTACAAATAGCCGAATAGTTGAGCTTAACACATATATTTCTAGGAGTAAAATTACTAGAAATCAAAACTCAACGCAACCCCAAAAATACACTTTTATTCATCATCTTTGAAGATCATTATAATTCGGGCAATTACAAGAAGATTCTATCTATTACAAAATTTATTGAAGGCTTCCGCGTTGGCGCATGTCCTGAGCATCAAGGTCGTCATTGATAGCTTTTTTGGACTCGCAAATGCTTTTGTCTTTGATAAGCTCGGCATATTTAGCAGTAACCTTGAAGCTCATATAATTGTTGAAGGCTTCGAGGATGTTGCTTCCTTAAATGACTCCTCGGTCCCACCATAATATAAATTCTATGGTGTTCACAAGCCACACATCTTAAGAACACAAACCACGCACCTAAGATTTTAAATACATACCTTAAGTTTTAACAACTCACGCACTTTAAGCATACATATCACACACTTTGAGCATACATATCACGCATCTTAAGAAGGAAAACAAAGCACCTTAAGAAGGAAAACCACGCACCTTAAGCTTTAGGTTTACTCACCTTAAGTTTCAACACCCACGCACCTTAAGCATACAAATCACACACCTTAAGAAGGAAAATCATGCACCTTAAGAAGAAAATTACGCACCTAAAGTCACCGCACAACCGCACGGGAAACACCCCATCGCATGGGAATTGAATTTTATATATATATATATATACCATTGTTTCTGTGAGTGCACCATGTTATATAAGTCTGTGTGGACAGATATGAGCCAACTGTGCACAGCAACTGTGTAACTCTGCACTTCACTTGCACAGTTGGTCAAATATAAGTCATTGATCTCAAGCATTTAATGACACAAATCTATCCACACGGACTCATATAACATGATGAACTCATTTGATCACTAGTTTATAGAGCAAATTGCCATTTTGGTCCACTGACTATAGGGGTCCTGTTAATTGCAGTCCACGACTTTCAAAACTGTTAATTGCATACCATGACTATACAATTTTTATCAATTTTGGTCACTCCGGTCAAATGTCGTCAGAAAATCCTAAACCCTAAAATAATGAGGGTATTTTAGTCATTTCACACCTCTATCTTCTTCTCCGGTGAGCTACCCTATTTTCTTGCACTTTTCCGGCGACAGGGAAGGACTTGGAAAGTTCGGCGAACGGTGAAGGACTTGGAAAGCTCGGCGAAAATACAGGGGCTGACGAAGCTGATGATGCTCAGGAACTGGAATTAGCTCCAAATGTGGTTGGAGTGGTACCCACACTAGGTCCAAATGGCAAAGTAGTACCAGTAGTAACAAATGAAGTTGTGGCAACAGAAAAACCAAAAGAAAATGAGGGAGCCGAAGAGGCAGTGCCAAATCCAAAACTGGTGGCTGAAGTACTGAAGCTAGGGTTTGACATAGAAAACTAACCCAAATGGGGACGAGGATGAGGGGTTGAGATGAAGGAAAAAGGTGAAACTATGTGACGTTCGCCGAGCTTTCCAAGTCCTTCGCTGTCGCCGGAAAAGTGCAAGAAAATAGGGTAGCTCGCCGGAGAAGAAGATAGAGATGTGAAATGACTACAATACCCTCATTATTTTAGGGTTTAGGATTTTCCGGCAACATTTGGCCGGCAATTTGGCCGGAGTGACTAAAATTGATAAAATTGAATAGTCATGGTATGCAATTAACAGTTTTGAAAGTCGTGGACTGCAATTAACAGGACCCCTATAGTCAGTGGACCAAAATGACAATTTGCTCCTAGTTTATATATATATATATGTGTGTGTGTGTGATGCATATCCGAACATTGTGTGGTGCATTTTTGTCTACCTAAAGGTGAATTCGCATTGACCGCACGGGGAGCACTGTCCACATTTGAACTAGTATATATATATATATATATATATATATATATATATATATATATATATTAAAGCTAATAATTATTACAACGTTCTATTTTAAAGTTAATTATTGTTCCAATGAGACCACCTCCCGTGAATTCGTGAGACCTTTCGTGAACATAATCTATTACACGAATGCACACAAACTACTCTAGGTAGATTGTATGCATTCATGTGCAGTGGGCGAATTGCACACAGTCTAGTCGGTATACATTTATGTAGTAGATTGTATGTATTCTTGAAGGGTATCACGGACTCACGGGGAGAGGTGGTCTCATTGGAACAATAGCTTTAAAATAGTAATATGTTTAAGAGTTATAGTACATGTACTCCTAAAATCTACTCTCTCACTTTTACTCCGTGGCAAATAAAGATTTGATATTTTCATCGTGTGGGTCCCAGGATAGGTTTCTACATCAAAAGTTTGTGAGATGGAGTACAAGTTGGGAGTATAAAATGGGAGTCCATGTAGTATTTTCCTATGTTTAAAGATGAGGGATCTTGGCCTTGTTGGGTGATATGAATATATGATGCGAGGCTCCACCGCTCCACTGTGGAATAGGCAAGACTGTTGCATTGGCGTACGTGACAGGGGTTGTTGAAGTGTTAACTGTGGGGGTGGCAAAGCAGTAGTCTGATCTTGCACAGGTGGTGTATGTAGAAACACTGTGATCCCGTAAAAATCTAACTAGATAGCTTGCGGCAGTGTCTAGTCTCATAGCCCGGGATATCACACAAGTTACGTTGCATACTACTTGTCGCATGTTATTGCCATAAACAGCCCCTCCACCTCGACGAGCTGAGTTATGTCCACACCTACCAGCTTACCAAAATACTTAATAAAAGAGAGGTGATTCGCGAGGAAATTAAACAATAAAAACTTTTCTACATCATATCATGTTCAGTTCCTATTCTACCAGAACTCCTACACTATATATATATATATATATGAATATATCAAAAAGAAATATATAGTTGCTGCTGCTGAACTGAGCCTTTTCCTACACTGACAATTATGAATATATATATATATATATATATATATCTTTTCTTAGTACATTTGAAGAGATTCAGAATTGAACTTGTAACTTTCTGTCTAAATTGTAATAACGGGCGATGATCAAAAGAGAAGATCGTCATAAACTAACTCATCTAAAAGATCATCCAGTATCAATTCTTCCAGCTCAAGCCCAGCACACTCCGCATCAAACTGCAAGTTCATCCAATTATTCCCTCTGGACAAGTCATGGCTAACAGCATCATCAATCACCGACAACTGATGCTCATGGAACCAGCTCAACAACCAGTTTATACTCGCCCACACCTCCTCAAGAACGCGGTACCCGACCGGCATTCTCCGGATACGAGAATAGCAAGTGAGGGGGTGGGGCCAGTACGAGAATGATCGCTCGTACATCTCCAGCAAGACATGGTTGATTAGGTCGAAGAGGAGAAGATGGTCGCAGGTGCCGCCGGTGCAGTCGGGTTGGGCGAGCAAGCAGCCTTCGACTTCCTCGAAGAGTGAAGGGTTTAATGGGAGCTGGGCGGCTTGCCAGTTCTCGAGAAGCTCGATGCCGCTGAAGCCTGAGAGCTCCAGCACGTCTTTTACGTAGTCGAATTGCTCCTTGTTCTTGTTGTCCACGTGGAGGTCCATTAAGATGTTTAGTCCCGTGAGTGGAGATTCTTCTTTTTCTACCTCGACTGCTACACTACAAGCTTCTGCTTTCATCTCGCTTGCTTGCCCACCAACCGAATCACCTATCAAACAGGAAAGGAAAACGGTCATGGGAAGACTCAAAGCCCAAAAATTAACGACTTTTCGTGGCAAAGTATACAACAATTGCTATATGATTGCATTGTGAATCCTGTCTGTAATTAACACATCACATTATGTACATGTAATTAACAATTTTTGTACAAACATCTTATTTGTGTGCAGTTAACATATTTTGTAACTGCAATTAACAATTTAAGTGTCTGTTGTTATGTCTCTGTAATTACCATATTGTGTGCTTTCAATTTCTTTATAGGTACATATAAACAGTTAATAACATGTACAGAATATGTTTATTACACAATCTGAAGGTTATTTTTGTAAGGTAGACCCTTAATCCATTGTTTAATTTGCCAGTATGCAAGCAGGAGTAAAAATTAAGGACGGATTGGACTACTCGCAATTTACCTCCTCCAACACTCTTGAACTGAAATTCTGAGGGACTTAACATTAATCTAGCTTAAGTTGAAAATAGACTTAGCATTAATTTAGCTTAAGTTGAAAACTGTATTTAAAAAAAAAAAAAAAAGGTTGAAAACCTAATGTATAAAAGATATAGAAAAACGCTTGAATAATGCTTTTCTCAGTTTTCTTACAAGTAATAAGATGGCAGGATCAGAAGGAGAGATGAGAACCTACGGCTGAGCTGATCTATGATGACTAACACTATTTATAGATTTCACCAAAAAAAAAGAACTATTTATAGATTGTTGATATTCCTAATCTCGTCAAACTAATGATTACCATATATAATATCTAAACATTAAAAAACTTAAGAATTTTTATATTCCTAATCCTATCAGAACACGGATTATACTATAAAATATCTAAACATTAAAATACATACCTTAAAATCGAAATTATTCAAAAACTTACTAATTATATCACTTTTAAATAGCTTAATTCAAGATTGAGGCAGCTCATAATTAGTTGACATCTAAACCCAATTTTAGAAAAGATTTCATATGAAAATTCGGCAAATTATACTATGGACCATGGTCCATGTTGTAATGTATATTATAGATAAATGTATTTTTAATATACTGAATGCATATTCTAAAAGTTTATTTAATTTGTTAGTAGTATACCTAAATATAAACTTTCAAAATATATATATATATATATATATATATATATATATATATATATATATATAAAACAGAATATTCAATGTACTAAAATGAACCCTCAAGGCCTCAATGCATTAATAATGAATCTTATGTCTATGATCCATCTTGTAAGGTGGACCATGGTCTATGGTATAATGATTGTGGAAATTCTACAAATGCAAAATTATCAAATTATGTAAGCCATCACCATGGTTTTTCAGAATCCACCAAGTTACACCCGACCAAAATTCTTCACAACTACTTTTTTTTTTTAAATCTATAATGATAATAAAATTCTTTTTATTCATTGGCTAAAGAATTGGTCAATACTACTCACAAAATTTATTTTTCTTTACCAATAATTCTATATGTACTCCCATTTTTAACTCTCTATGATGTGGCATGAAGGCTCATAGTCCTAATCTCAGGAGAATTAAGACACCCAAAACCGTAACACACAAAGATACATTATGTAAAATTTTCTAATTTTGTCAAATTAATTACCTTCTTCTGGTGCAGAAACCTTTTCATCAGTGTCCACCAGATTCATCATTTCAGGCACAGAATCAAGGGTTATACTACAAACAGTGGGCTCAATCACATTGCCATCAAAAGTATCCCCAACATCATGGAACCCATCTTGAAGGCCTGGGATTTGATCATCTGAATTGGGCTCTGATAGGCTATGATATTCTGAACCTGTAGGGGTGTACATCACCACCTTATTACGCTCACCATCTCCACTACTCTCTGCAACATTCAAGTTATTCCCAGTAGCTGTTCTCACAGAAGAAGTATCATACTGAGAATTATTATCCTCACTGCTTCTTACAGAAGGGTAGCCCCTTAGATCAGGCATTGACATAAACCTCTCCAGTGTTTTGCTAGTCCTAGGACTTGTAGTTGTAGCCTCAGGCATGGGTGTTCCTGATGATGCTCGAAACTCGGGCTCAGGCTCGGGCTCAGGTTGTTCGGAGGAGATTCGAGGTTGTGTTTCTCTCTGGAAACATGTTTCCAGCAGCTGATTATACCTCTCCGGTGATTCGTGGAAAGACCGTGCTCTTTTCATGCTCTGCTGCATGTTATTGTTATTGTTAAAAGGAGGCGATGAGCCTGGATCCTTTTTGGTACGACCGCGAGGGATTTTGTCAATAACGGCATCCATAACAATCCTTTTCTTCTCCTTTTTGCTCTCCTTAACGGCGAACCTTAATTTCTCCCTAAGGTTCTTGAAATTCCACAAACTATACCGGCTGCTCTTCTGCTCACTAGCGGGGGACGAATGTTTCGCGACGTTATCCAAAAGCTCAGGATCCGTACACATTTTTTTCTTCCCCCCAATTGAGAACAAATTATTCTCTTGATGCTTTTCGTGGGCTACACATTTAGGGTCCCGCCCTTTCCTCAGGGCCCCGGGGGCGGGGAACGTCATGGATTTATCCAAACTTCTGGGGGGCAATCTAGAGGCCTGCCGGCTATCCTGCAAGATTTTGAGGAGAACTTCTTTTCTCACGTTGAGCAAGTCGAGGGCTTTTAAGAACAGCTTGGATTCTTGGAGGGATTGGGGTTTGGGGGGTTCTATTGGGGCGTGGATGTCGGTTTGGGAGTTTATTTTTAGCATGGCGGCGCATACGGCGCATGTGTGTTTGGGAGGGGCGATTTGGCCTTCTTCGTAGATTGTTGGGAGGGGAGGGTCGAGCAGGCTGGCGAGAGAAGTAGTGTGCAGGGCGATTAGGGAAGGGTCGGGGGCGGGGGCGGCGATGGGAGGGGTTTGTTCGGTGGTTGGGCAGGAGGAGCTTCGACGGTGTCGACCTCTTCCCCTTCTTTTGGACCCTTCGTCGGTGAATAACAAGGCTTTTATTCGAGACTTCATCGACTTGGATGTAGAACCGGAGTCTGCATGTTTTGCTTCTACCTGAAAATTAATACAAATTGTGAAATGTTTGTAATTAAAGGTCAAGTCTGATCTAAGCGCCATGCGACTTGAAAATGTGATAACGGTCTATAAGAAAATAAATTAAGATATACTTTTGTTTCTTACTATAGTTTTCTGTGTAGTAGTAAGCACTTGATTTAGCAAGTGGTATCAGAGGCAAAATTGGCAGGTTAATGGTTAGAGAGATAGTTAGAACAGAGGCCAGTAAAAGGGCGAAAGTCGAATCTACACTGAGGGCAATTGCCCCCTCCCCACTTTAGTCTTACTTAAACCTAAATTAGCTTAGATGGTTAAGTATGTATATAATTTAGCATAGATTTAACATCAAATCTATATTTCAAATATCTTATTTATTTTAATCTTTCAACGCGGCCAACAAACATAAACATATATAGCCAGTCAGCCCACTTACAGCAGGGGTGTTTTCCGTTTTAGGGTCTGCCTTTTCTTGCATTTCAGCCGCGACTGTGGCTTTATTGTCTGGATCTCCACCCACTGTAGAAATTAAAAGAGAAGATTCATATCATAGTTGACAGATCGATGTATATGATAATGAATAAATAAATATATATGTATGTTTCTCACCATCACCAGCAGCAGGTTTTGAAGCAGTTGTTCCCTTCTTGTAAGGGAGGCGTTTCTTGACAGTATTCCATCTATAGTGGTTAAGGTGGTGAAATATGCCCCACAAGCATTTTGGATTATGATTACGTAAAAGCATAGATTCTTGTTCCTCCACATGCTTCCCCATCTTCGTTCTACACTATACCGCTTTCTTAGCTAATTAAATCCACTCGATCGATCTTTAGCTGTGATAATGAAATGGAACCAAAACGCATCCCATTCCCAGGAACCCAAATTAGCCAAAACAATTAATGTATCAACGCAAAATTAAACTAACAGAAAACCATCAACAAAAACTCATGGTATGTATGTATTTTTTGTCAAATCCAAATCCAAATCCAAAATTAAGAATCTGGATTACCTTAAACTAATAATAATTTTGAATCATGAATATATAGGTCAGATCTCTCATTTGTCTGCCCAGGAATCAGCTAACGGAAAGGAAAAGAAACATATATTCTTGAAGATGAATATTATATATGTAAGAAAAAGAAGAGTGGATGGATGGGTGTAATTTCAGGAAATGAAACAAATCAAGAAAGTGATTGTTACGTTCCTGATTGCGTGTTAGCCAATGTGGTGCTGTGCTGCGAGAAAGAGAGAGAGAGAGAGAGAGAGAGAGAGAGAGAGAATGTGGTTGTGATGAAAGAGGCGGACAAGTGGATAACCTAAGAAAACACAGTTTTTCTTCGGATCTTAGTTGCATATATGGTTCTCACTGTAACTCAACTTTTGGCGCCATTTTTCCGCTAACTGCTCTCCGTCGCTGCCTTTAAATCTGTTTCTTTTTGGTTGGGCTGAAGAAAATTGTAAATGAGTTTGGGCCACAAGTCCACAACTCCATCTAAGCCTAAAGGATATTTATTTTGTCAATGCACCCGTTCCATTAGTTAATGGCAATTTGTACCGTGGACCAGGGTGCACAATGCATTGTGCACCTCGTACCAAAATGTTAGGAGGATGAGTTTTGTGTATTCTAAGCAACCGTTCTATGTATTCATGTTAATAACACAGGTTGTGATGTGTTTGTGCATTCGAATGTTTAGGAGGATAAGTTCTATGTATTTTGTGTCAATATTCTGTGTATTCTATGAAGACATTCTGTGTATTCTAAGGCAATCGTTTTTGTGTATTCATGTTAGTAACACAGGTTGTGATGTGTTTGTGCATTCAAATGTTAGAATACACAGAATATAAGTCCAAGTATTATCTCTTATGTTCCATGTTTTTCAAATTTCACAATGTTGTTTAAATATTCACCTTTTGTCGTGTGTGTTTTTGTGATCTAATGAACTTGTGTGTGTTTTTTGTTCTTGCTTCTTCGTCACTGTTTTTGTTGTTGTTCAAATTTCACAATGTTGTTCTTGCTTCTTTGTCACTCGTTTCGGACCAGGGTCCACGGTATAACGATCCTTAATTAATTATGTTTGTATAATATATTTCATTTTATATACACTAGTATTTTCATCCATGTGATGCACATAATGAATTTGCTATAATATTTTAAGAATATTTGGATCGATATATAATTATATAAATTATAACATCAAATATTATATAGTGCTATTGAAAAGATGTATGTTTTGAATCGATTATATTTTGTGATGTTATTCTTGCTTGAATTTGACCAAATAATTATTGAATTAATACCTAATGTGTAGATGTAAGCATTCGGTGTTGAAACTTTAATTTGGAGATTTTATATATCAATGTTTAGGATTTGTATAACTTGGCAAATGTGCTCTTTGAAAAAAGAAAGAAAGAAAACATAATATCACTGGTTCGAATTACACGTTATTGAAAACTTCTTTATAAACGACATTGATAGTAGTATAGAATCTTGTCCATCCTTGTCTAGAGGTAACACCTTCAGGCCATCAGGATGGTCTGAAGGTAATTTAACGACATTTCAACAATTTTATTGACGCAGGACCAAAAATGATCATGCCACAATAATACTAAGACCAAATGTGGATGTTTTGATAAAAAAAAAAAAGACTAAAAGTGAAATGCCACATAAATCTATGATAAAAAATGAAATTAACTCTAAACAGTAATTAGCGTTTCGACAACTGAAACCGGTGAAAAGGTGACTGGTTTGTCACCTTCTTCTTTATCATAACCCTAATTACTGGTTATTGGGTAGATAATTGACTATTGAGTCTTGACACACAAGAATGACAAGTTAATGTCTTTAATTACAATTTTTAAAAGTTTAGGGATCTAATTATTTTTTCTTATAAAGTTCAATGGATTATTTAACATTTTTTTCCAAAAAAATTAAAGAATTTTCAAAATTTTTGAATTTGTCACCAAAATATTTACAGGCACTAGTAAAAGTGGTCAAAAATTTAAACTACATAGAAATTAAGTTTTCTTTTAATAAAAAAGGAATAATGGTCAAATAAGTCACTGAACTACACACGAAACTGCAATTAGGTTATCGAACTAAAAAATAATGCAATTGGATCCCTGAATTACACAAATTCATAAATTTAACCCAAAATGACTTGTTTTACACTTTTACCTGATCTTTCGGTTACCAATTTTAAAAATAATATTTTAGAATAATTTTAAATAAAATAATTAATTAAAATTTAAATTAAAACAAAAAAAAGAATTACTGGTGTGAGACGAGTCTCCATGGCCGGGGACGAAGACCTTCGTCTCCATGGCCAGGAGACGAAGGTTCTTCGTCTCCGGCCAAGGTGACGAAGAGACCTTCATCTCCATGGCAGACAAAGGTTCCTTCATCTCCTGTCTATGGAGACGAAGGTCTTCGTCTCCGGCCGATTTTATTTTTTTTTTGAATTTTAATTAATTATTTTATTTTAAAATAATTTTTAAATATTATTTTTTAAATTAGTAACTGGAAGATCAAGTAAAACAAGTCATTTTGAGTTAAATTGCATGAATTTGTATAGTTTAAGGACTCAATTGCATTGTTTTTTAATTCGGTGGCGTATTGCAGTTTTATATGTAATTTAATAGCCTATTCGACTCTTATTCAAAAAAAAAAAAAAAAAAAGTGAATTACAATGTTTTTTGAACACTCATCAAAGTTGCTTAGAAATACTGGCCCCTTTCTAGCTAACCACTACCATCAATAGTCAGAAGAGTTGAAAAATATCTTAAATCTCCATCCAAAACCATTGTTAGAGTGATTGATAAAGTTGGTTGAAAATATGGTCGAATATATAGTGTTTTCTAGCTATGATGCCTTGGTTCATGTAATGAAATTTGGGAGATTAGGAGTTCTATTCTATAAGAAATGGAATAAAAATTTAATTTTATAGTGACTCTCATGTGAGACGGGACGATTTAGATAAAAATGTATTAGTTATGATAGAAAGTGTAATACTAATAAACGATAAATTGATTATTAGAAAGTGTAATACTTATAATGAAAAGTGTGATACTTTTGAGAAAAATGTAATACTTTGAAATTAAAATGTACTCCCTTCGTCCCATTTTATGTGTTTGATTTAATTTGGTTTACGAGGCTGGACTGAAGTGATTTTTAGTTCAATTTTAAGTAATATTAAACTTAGTATTAATATACAAAATTTATATATTTAGAAACTACACTAAAAGTAGTATTAAACACAAAAAATTAAATTTACAAATAAGTAAAAAAATAATAGAAAAAATAAACAAAGAAGAAAGAGTTGGTTTGACCAATGAATAGTAAGTAAGACAGATAAAATGGGACAGAGGGAGTAATATTTAGGTGTTGACAAGCTACTTTTGAAGGGGAGTATAATACTTATGAAGAATCCAACTCGTCTCAGGGATGAGGATCCATGAAACAATCCATAAGAGTTTTTGTCAAAATTCTATTTTATTATTTGATTTGTTGAAGAAATAGATTTCAGAAATTCCATTTCAATATTTGACTAGTTTAGAAAATAACAATGCAACAAATATTAAAATGAGCGAAATACCTGTAATTGCATGATGGAAAACGTATAGTCGTACACTTTCCGAAGATATTAACCATATTTGGTAACATAGTTAGCTTATCAGTCAATTTTGACTTATTTGACCATTATTAGTTGTTTGATTTGGTTAAACATCCAATATGAGTGTTTGATTAATTATCGTCTTGAAATAACTTATTGCTCCAAAACGTTAAAATTTAAAAAACTACTCAAAGCCACTTTTTCATTCAGCTTCTTGAAAAAATCATTTTGCATATAATCAGCTATAAGCTAATTTACTATACACCTTTCTGCAATTAGTTAATACTATCATTCTATCAACTAGTCAAACTCACTAACGCAATCAGCTAACAACTACCAACCGGCTATTTACCAAAAACCCATTATTTCATTCTAATTTTTTGTTCATACGCTGTAGAATATTGTTCTTTGTTTGAAACATATAACATTATATGACAAGGTCAAGGTGGCATATATATATATATATATATATATATATATATACAAGGTGGCATATATATATATATATATATATATATATATATATAATGTCAAATACTAGGCAATATATGTCGAAATGAATGCATGGTGGCAACCATTTGCCTTACGCAGTGTCGAAATGAATGCATGGTGGCAACCATTTGCCTTACGCAGTACAGCAGATTGCCTTTCTTTAATTTAGCAATTAAAGCTTTGACTTTACCCCCACTATACGAAAAGTGAACTCTTCTTTTGGAAAGACTATCTGTAGTGCCTTGGTGGCCATTATTATTATTTTTTCCTGTAATAAGAAAGTCAAATTGCAAATTGCAAATTGCAAATAATAATAATAATAATAATAATAATAATAATAATAATAATAATAATAATAATAATAATAATATAGTCAACTTGCAAACAAAATGTTTGATTTGTTCACATGGTCAACTCATTACCCCAATTCCCCAGGATTCCAAAAATGTAAACATGAAAATATGAAAAGGAAAATATATAAGTTGACATAATATGGAAACGCTCATCACAGTCATCACATGAACCTCAAAAGTACAATTATTACTAAAATGCTAAGCATCTGATTCTTTGTTAATTTATTATTAGCCACTTAATTGTTTTTCCTAGCCAATTAGACACAATTTTAAATGCGAATCAAATTAATTAAACCTTAACAAACATAAAATGTTTGAAGATAATAAAACTTAGCTTGTATTTCCTCCATTTTTGAACTCGTGTGGTTCATTAATGATGCTTGACCTAAATTACTTATAATTTAAATTTTTATAATATTTAATTTACTATAGTGTGTAAAATTTGTATGTTTAGAAATTATGTTAAGGGTGCGTTTGGTTCGCACATGGGAATCGGAATGGGAATGGGTATCAAATACTTGGTAAGGGTAATGGGTTTTGGTGAAAGTATTTAGCATGTTTGGTAGTTGGGTGGAATGGGAATGATTATTAATAGTTGGGGAAGAAATGATGAAGGAAGATGAAACCCTTATTTAATAAGGGTATGGGTTTTGCCATTAATAGGGTATTCCAAACCCATAGTAGCATTCACAAAACCTATCAACCAAACACTAACAATCACTTTGATACCCATACCTTATGCCTAAACCCCCCAACCAAACACACCCTAAAGGTACTGTTAACTTAAATATAACAAATTGGGGGTGTGGTTGAGTCATGAGTAGAAGCAACACATCAATCCTTAATCAAATGCCAAGGGTTTGATCCTTTGGTTTAGGTATAATAATAAAAAGACACATATACCATCCTATCTAGCTCGCTTTCAACACTTATTATATATGCACTTATTATTTATAAGATTTACATTTAAATTTTAGTGAAAGGGAATTGAACTCTTTTCGATTGGACCGATGCAATGAGGGGATCGGATTATTCACTGTATAACAATTAAAAAAAATGCAAATACCATCCTATCTTAGTGATAAAATATAATGTAGATTGTATATGGGACGCTTTAAACACTTATTATTCTATTTACATTTAAAATTTTAGTGAAAGTGAATTGAACTCTTTTCAGTTGAACCGATTCAGTGAAGTGATTAGTCACTGTATAACAATAAAAAAGACACATACACCATCCTAGCTTAGTAATAAAATCTAATGTAGATTGTATATGGGACGCTTTCAACACTTATTATATATTCTATTTATAAGATTTACATTTAAAATTTTAGTGAAAGGGAATTGAACTCTTTATGCATGGTTGGACCACAAATATATAGTTGGTGTGATAGAGTGGATTATAAATTGCTTTAATGATAAAGATTTGCCATTTATTTAGATCAAAGAGAGTTTTGTTATTGAGCATGACTTAACAGCTATATGACATTATTGTGAGCATCTCCTTGCATATCATTATATTGTAAATTTTTGTTAAGAGATGGATTGCAATAATAATAAGAATCTTGAGATTAATCTTTGGTTATGGGTTTGAAAATTTGTAAGAGATTATATTGTATGGCTCCTTTACTAAGTGATTAATCTTGTTTGTTTGGAAATACTATTTCGAGCAGAAGAAAAAGTAATGGGCTATCTAAATCTAAAAATCTTACCAGAGGAAATGAAGATTGATTCCTTTCATTTATGTAGATTTTATTTTATTTTATTTTTTTGCTAAAATTTTATGTACACCACACTATAAAAATTCTACTATATATTTTATTGAATAAAAATACATTCACCATTATAACTTCTATTATCCCTTCTATTGTTGTAACCATGCACATGCATACACCATATCTTTTATTATGTTCTTTAATGATACTGTAATTAAATGTGTAAAAATTATATTAAAATAATCAGTGTATTAACAAATCAATTATTCCAATTAAATTTTCTTAAACCCTCATATTAAAATTACCCATATAAAATTATTTCTGATGACAATCAGGGTGTGTTTGGTTCATCGATTTACACACTAGGAATGTGAATCAAAATCGTAGTTAGGGTGTGTTTCGAAACCCGGAAATCATTTTTCGGGTTTCTAGTGTTTGACAAGTGGAAGGAAAATATGGTCAAAGGAAATTAAGAGGTTGGTCAACGGAAAATAAGGCATCTTTTCCGAAAAATGACTTCTGGATTTTTATTTTTTTTCCGAAAGTCATTTTCCGAAGCCTTCATCTCTTCCACATAGCTTGTCTGGGTCTTCTCATTTGCGTTTCCGGAAAATTGCCTACTGTCTTTGCGAAACCACTCGTGCGAAACCAGTCGGCCAGACTGGTTTCGCAGAAAACCAGTCTGGACTGGTTTCCAGTCAGACTGGTGCAAAACCAGTATGGACTGGTTTCGCGGAAAACCAGTATGGACTAGTTTCCAGACTGGTTTCACAGTAACCAGTCTGGACTGGTTTCGCGGAAAACCAATCCGAACTGGTTTCCAGACTAGTCGGCGAAAATCGATTGGTTTCGCACCACAGGTTTCGCAAATAGACTGCGTTGGAATTTTATTTTATTTGTTTTGTTTTGTTTTATTTTTTTTTTAAAGATTTTATTTTGTTTTCTAGATCATTTTCTTGCTCATTTTCTGAAAAATTAACCAAACACACAAAGACAGTTTTCTGCTGCACATCCAAACACAAGAATGGAAAATGTTTTCCGGAAAATAAGTCATTTTCCTGCTTTTCAAACACAATTTTTTAAAACACAACTATGTGATTTGATTACGCTTTCAATTAAAAACATCATTCCCTAATTAAAAAGGAGTATCATTCCATCTTATTAGTAATCTGATTTTTAAGTTTGGATTAATACTTTTCGATTTTTGTTTTGATTTTTTTTTGTTCATATTGGCGCTTTGGATAGATGTCATTATATTAGGATCAATAATTGCCTTAATTTTTTGTTTTCGTATTTTTAAAACCTTTATTCCTATTATATATAGGATCATACATAACTAAACATTAATATTGGTAATCATTCTAATTCCTCCCTACTACCTGCCAAACATGAAAAATACTATCACCAAAATCCATTACCATACCAAATACTCCATATTTGATTCTCATTCCAATTCCGATTCTATGTGTGAGTGTGAACCAAACACACCCTCAATTTTCAACCTTACGTTGGATAATCATCGAGCTTTACATTAACCAAAAGAAATGAAACAAAAAGTTGGTATAAATGTAGTTTACTAATAAATGGTTTTTAGTGGTGCGGTGGATGGAAAGATGGTAATGGAAATGGAATGGATGAGTGTAAACGAGGATGAAAATCCCCGAGTATCAGTCTCACAAGGATGACAACTTGGAGTCAAGTAGAGTGCGTGACAATCATAGGGGGTGTATTATCAAGAGTTACTAGGAGAAAGAATAGCATTGAAGGCATGAAAATGAAAGGTAGCAATAAGCATGAAGGTAAAGAGCCACAATAAGGAAAGTAAAGCGGGGAGTTGGATTAAATCACTTGATCTTATGTATGCATTAGGCTATGGTGGACTTGATGTAATGCAATCATGGCTAACTTTTGGGAGCCGTTATGCATACACTTACCTAGGCCCTTAGATCACACCAAAGTGTGACTAAGGCATTTTCACAAAGCACTTAGCCTACGCCTCCTCTCGGGCCTTGCCCTCTCGGATCGAAGGACGGGGAATGCAAAGATGTAAGACTTCGTGGAATTGCAATCTCTTGCCAATTCCACTCTCTCATACTCCTCACTCATCCCGACCGGCAATGAGGAAAGGATCAACACACAACAAAAGCATTCAAGACACAATTGCAAACATATCTCTATAATATTGAAAGATCAAGCATGCATAATCTCTAGTTCATCAAATCCAACTCCTAGGCCGGTATTCTAGCCACAAATCATCATGCAATTGAAGTACAATCGTAAGAAATCAAGTCTAGCAATATAGAAGATGTAATGGAGAAATCAAGATATGAAATTAAAGATGAATGAAGAAGGATTACCAAGCTTGTGTCCACAATTGCAATCTCAACTACACAAATTGGAGAGAAGATCTTCTACAATCAAGGAGAGTTGTCAATTCTCCACAACTCTAGATCACTCCTCACACTAGGAATTGAATAATGTAAAGTGACTGGTTGAATCTAGATCTAATCTAGAGGGAGAAATATTTAATCTACAAAATCTAAAAATCAAAAGTGAAGTGGTTCTCCTTCAATCATGCCAACATCTCCTTTTAAAATGATGCATGTTCCCTGTCACAATCCCGGTACTTATCTCGGTCACTATCGTGACGAGACTCGTGACCGGGTTTGGTTATCTGTCACGACCTCGTGCCCGGATGTCCAATGCACTGTTCCCCCGATGCTCCAATTCAAGCCCATATGTCCTCCTTTAAGCCCAAAAATCTTCAAAACACTAAAGTGTACGACATTTATAGGGCTTTGCAATACATTAGCACATTTCTAAGCATTTTCATCATAAATCAACCACAAAGAACTCCAAATGAGCACAACACAACCCCTAAATGACCCATAAAAGTATACATCTTTGGCACTTATCATTTACTCTTTTGTTATAACTTAAACAGTTAAATATATGAGTTTTTATTTGAGGATTTTACATTTGTTGGTTGGTGTAACCAGAAAAAAAAAAAACAATAAAAATTCAAATGGCAATAATAATGTCATATGATATATTCAAAAGTCAAAAGTTTAAATTTCATTAACAACCTTGTGCCCATAAACCATAAGTGTTTGTTTTATGGATTATGTTGTAATATGAAATAACGAAAATTATCTTATATGTTCTGTTAAAATTGTGATGATGTAATACTAACATGTTTGATCGTATGTTATATTTTAGATTATATTGATCAATTATTATAATACCCTCATAATATAGTTATATACATATGCATGCGCGCGTGTGTATTTTTATATATACGTATATTTGTTTTATATATGTATAGATATATTGTTTGTGGTGGTTTCACAGTAGTAGGACATCATATGCTCTATGGAAAAAAATAAAAATTAAAGAAGAAAATTAAAAAAAAAAAAAAAAAAAAGATATGAGAAGTCAATGGAGTGTTGGACTTGGCTATTATTGACTATACCAAATTAAATCAGCTTTGATATTATGAGGCTCTTGAGACTTGACATTATGATTTATGAGAGCACTCCACGCTTTTGCTTCGCTTAACAGTTAACCCAAAGCATCACCAAACATCATTATGTGTTTTTCATTGTCTTTTTATTTTAATTTCTAATATTTTAATTTAATCATATACACACACATATTCATACCAACCAGCACCTATATAGGGGGCTCCATATATTTTGAGTTTATAGAACCAACCAATTTATTCAAAAATATTCCACTATCAATAATTAAGTCGAGACTTTTTGTTTTTTAGAAGATAGATTATGCAATATATTATAGAGGGAGGCAATTTTCTTTTCAAAAAAGAAATTATAATTCACAGCCTTCATAAATGTTCGAACTCATAAATAAAAGTTGACCTCAAAATTCTTGCTTTAAAAAGGCTGAATCTTCAACCAGTTGTTATACTGTGGACCATGGTCCACAGTGCATTGTGGACCATAGGTCATGGCTGATACTGCAGTTGTGTTGAAAGGAAACTGCAGTTGCGCGGAACAGAGGCCATTTCATCCGTCTGTAAATGCAGTTGTGTTGAACTGATACTGCAGTTGTGTTGAACGGATACTACAGTTGTATTGAATGGATACTGTAATTGTGTTGAATGGATGAACGACCTCTGTTCTGCATAACTTCAGTTTCCTTTTAACACAACCGCAGTATCTTTTCAACACAACTGCAGTATCCGTTCAGCACAACTGCAGTATCAGCCATGACCACGGTCCACAATGCATTATATTGTGGACCATGGTCCACCATATAATTTGCGATCTTCAACCCCAACAACGGTTATTGTATGAACTAGGGTCCACATAGCTATGTGAACCACGGTCCAAAAACGACGTCGTTTAGCGCAATTTTTTTACGGGGCCCGCTGCAACATACATTTTTCTAACTCATAATGTGCATTATTTTAAAGCATAATGTACATTATTCTAACTTATAAAATATATTATCTTACTTCAGAAATTGCATTATTTTAACACATAAATTACATTATTTTAACACATAAGTACATTATTATAACACATAATGTAGAATTCTAACACATAAAGTACATTATTCGAACTCATAATATTCAACGACGACCGTGGTCCACACAATAATTTGTCCAACCTCAAAGGCCCTCCACACTCTGACCTAACAAAAGATTTGAGAAGATGTAAATCACGGTAACATAGTGACTCAATAGACAAGACCAAATATCGGTGCTGACTGTGCGCATAACACATTTGTCTACTTTGAGTATATTTTCCAAACTACTGCTACTGAATTCAAAACCTTTGGTCTCATGACGCCAAAATTCTTGTCACATGAGAAAGTGTTTTGAGATTTTAATTATTAAAACTAAACGTTATAAAGTGTAATTAATGGAGAATTGGTGGTTAGTCCAACAAACATAATGCTTGCTAGTCGGGTCAAAATTAATAAATAGTAACTTTATAATTATATTTTTCTTTAATTAATGAGATTTTATTGATCTGACTTTAGTATTACTTGTCAACATAATCAATAATATCTCTGAAGTCAACTTTGTGAAAAAAATTAAAACAAAGTAAATCCATCAAACCACAACTATATACTATATGAGTGTAGAATCATGTAACTATATTACTTCCAAAAAAAGAAGAATATTTTAATCATATTAACTGGACTAGAAAATTGAGAAAAAAAAAAAAAAAGAGCACTTATCATAAAAACGTCCATTATATTTAATTTTGGTATAAAGATACATGGACCAAAAAATTTCACCATTTGAAAGTCTTTTTTTATTAGGTATAGTACTATGAATTAGTCAAAAGTTAAAAAAAGAAACTTACATTTATTATCACATCATATAGTAACAGATTTTGTTGAAAACCTTTTATCCTTTAACGTAATCTTAATTAAAATGCTCTCTAAATTTACAAAGAGGTTACAATTTTTTTTGATAAATTCACGGGGTCTTTTTCCGTCGGTTTAACGGTCCAAGAGGTGGCCTAAAGGGAATTGAACCCGAGTTCTTCTAGAATTCTTCCCCACAAAGAGAACTTACTTGCCACTTGAACTACCACATTGAGTTAATTTATAAGTTATAATGGTATTTAAATATAATGAATATTTGTAGCAAATATTAATATATTATACACAAATTTGGTAGATAATTGCTTTAATTACATCGTCTTAAGTTTAAGAACTTTTTTTTTTTTCGGTAAATTAAGTTTAAGAACTTTTTAGTTGGTCCTAATCCACCTAAAAGATGGTGGACCAGCAAGTACTCTAATAATTTACATTTATGGCTTATTGATTGTTAAATTTTGTTTACTTTTTAAAATAATATTACACAAATCCATATAACTCTATACTATACATATTCAATGACTCAAGTAAATTACTAAAATGTTTACTCCACTATAATAATTTTACTACATTATAGTGAACATAGAATGCCCAATTAAAATTTTAAAAATAAAAAGCTTATGAGGAAAATGGGATCAAATGAATATAACACATAATAGATTAGAAGAACAAAAGAATATGAAAAAAAAAAAAAAACTAAATACATTTTAAAAAATTAAAAATTGATTCTAATAAAGACATTGTTAGACGGAGGTCAGTAAATGGTTAAGTCTATCGTTGCCTGATTCTAAAAAATGTGTGGTGGTATAAAAAAATAAAGTTGTAAATTTATATCAAGTTATCAACTATCGAATTTTTCTTTAAAATTTTAAAATTTATCATTGATCATTTATATACCCATCAACTTTTATCCTAATACTAGATGTGAATACGCATGTGTGATTGGATGATGTCCAATAAACAAGAAAAAAGTTAGTAAAATTAAATGATCGAAATAAATAAAGAAACACATAAATCTTATAAATATTAAAAAATGAAATTTTAATTTTTGATGATAAGAATTCAATATAAATATGTTGTCAGACAAAAATGTTCAGAATTCCATCCTATTGTGTGCAGAAAATTTTGTTAGGATTGAAAAACCAATGAATATCGCCATTAATCAAAATAGTTTGGATCAACATAACAACAATAATGAATATTGCCAATTACGGTGTATTGCGAGTATAATATAGTCAGTAGTGCTAAAAAAAAGTATTATCTGATAATATATAAAAAAAAAATCATGTACTTTCAAATAATGTACTCTATGTATACAAATAATATATTTTTAATATATTAAAATGTACTTTTTATTTAGGTTCATACAAATGTGTGAACCATGGTCTAAAGAATAATGACACCCAGTGATTTAATCAAAAAAATTAATTGAAACTCGCATGAATAACTCAATTGGTCACATGAGTGAAGTTTAAGGAGAAAAACTGAGGATTGAATCTCACCCATGATTTACATCGAGGTGGAAAAAAAATAATTGAAGAATTTGTCCTCTTATAAATACATGTATTTTTGAGCAATAAACGTTGTACTGCGGATTGATCTGCCCACCAAAACCAAAAGAGCATCGAATAAAAAGAGGAAATACACTTAAAAATATATTCTCACTTTTATTTTTATTTTTATGTTTAATTAGTTAAAAAGTCAACTCCTCTTTTTCCCTGTGTACTTGTCGTCGTCATCTCCGTTCTTTCCCTCTACTTTTTCTTCACAATTTAAATTCAATCCTACGCTCTCTCAACTAATCTTCCAACTCTTTCTCTCTCATCTCTCATAGTCATATATATGCATGTTCACCACCTTCAATAAGCAATAAATTTTGACGACAAATGGGCAACGGGATCGGAAACTTGAAGCACTGTTTCGCCGGAGACGGCGGCGAGATTTCCCGGCGACGCCATGAGATCGCCGTGTATATATCCGATCCTATGGATGAAGGGCTGGGCCATTCTTTCTGCTACGTAAGGCCCGACCCATCGTCCAAAACTAATCCATTCTCCGATGACTACTCCTGCTCTTCCGCCGCCACCAGCACCACCGGTTCTTCCATTACGACGGCGTTTCTCACCATTTCCGGCGCCTCCATCTCCGCCAATACTTCCACCCCGCTCTCCACGGCCCTCGTCGACCTCGGCCCGTACATGGAAAAGGCCGCGGCTTTTGAGAGCTCCCCGTTTTTCTCCTCCATCCCTTTGCAGCCCATTCCCCGGAGTTCCATTTCCTCCGTCCGGTCCGGCCCGGTTCCGGGGATTTCCGGGTTCGTCTCCGGGCCGGTTGAGCGCGGGTTCTTGTCCGGCCCGATAGAGAGGAGCTTCACCTCCGGTCCTCTGGATATTCACTGTGATAAACTCCATAGGTTCAAACCCAAATCCAAAAAATCAAAACTTGTTCGGAATTTCAAGAAACTTATGTCAAACCCTCTATACAAATTCGGGCCAAGAGATTCCAATCCCAATGGGAGTCATAGTAATGGTTTGAGCAGTGAGGGTAGTTTAGTCTATGATGAAGATGAAGAAGGCATTGAGGCGTTGATGGCTCAAAATGTGCAGTGGGCTCAGGGGAAAGCAGGGGAGGACAGGGTCCACGTGGTGATCTCCGAGGAACATGGGTTGATTTTCGTGGGGATTTATGATGGTTTTAACGGCCCAGATGCCACAGACTTTTTGCTACAAAACCTCTACACAAATGTCTTCAAGGAACTGAAGGGGGTGCTGTGGAATGAAACCAAGAACACTACTGTTCCATTGGTGATTAACCATTCTGATGTTCTTAAGGGTCTTTCGGAGGGATTGAGGAAGACTGAAAGGAGCTATTTGGAGATATCTGATCTGATGTTGAAGGAGAATCCTGAGTTGGCTTTAATGGGGTCTTGTGTTCTTGTGATGCTGATGAAGGGTACAGATGTGTACTTGATGAATGTTGGAGATAGCAGGGCGGTTTTAGGGCAAAAGAGGGAATGTGATCACTCCACAGGGAAGGCTATAGCTGAGGAGGCCCTGTACAAAGCCCTGTCTGACCGGAAACACAATCTCCATCCTCTGCAACTCACTGTTGATCACAGCACATCTGTTACAGAGGTTAGACCATCACACTTTTTTTCCCACCTTGGTTGTCTATAGCTGACCAGCTCATATCAAGAACGCTGAAATTCGAACTCATGAATTTGTAGTTACAAATTTGTACATTGGATAAATTTTGTCTTAATTGTCCATAACTGACTTACTCAAACCAAAAATGCTGAGATTTGAACTTGTAACCTTCTGGTTATAAGTTAATATCCTTAGCTATCTTGGTTGGGACTATCCAAAACCATCACACTTTTGTTCATTTGTTTGTTTGTCATGTGTTAAATTGCTTAATTTCAACTAAAAGTCGAAATTGATAGTTGGACTGCATATTTATATTTATATTATTTTTGACGTGCTTCGAGTAACCGTGGGACCATAGTCTACCTTTGGCATGAAATTGACTCTAATACTTAGTTACAGCATATGTTTCATCTCCACTAAAAAAACTAAGCTGGTAATTGGAACTACACATTTATATTTATATATTTTATGTTCAACGCTGTCCGGTTTGCAGGAAGTTGTGAGGATTAAGAAAGAACATCCGGATGATGCTTCAGCAATCAAGAATGATAGAGTGAAGGGATCCTTAAAAGTGACGAGAGCTTTTGGGACAGGCTTTCTGAAAAATGTAAAAGATTAATTAATTTCTTGAATTGTCAGCGATTTTACTGCATGTATTCGATGATATATATGCTGATTGTCTGTGTGTGATTTTACAGCCAAAATGGAACGATGCGATTCTCGAGGCCTTCCAGATCGACTACGTTGGAACATCACCCTACATCAACTGCATACCTTCACTGCAACACCACAGGCTAGGTCCAAGGGACAAACTATTGATCTTGTCCTCAGATGGACTTTTCCAGTACTTCACCAATGAAGAAGCTATCTCCGAGGTTGAGACGTTCATGTCTATATTCTCTGATGGAGATCCCGCTCAGCACCTAATCGAACAAGTAATCTTCAAAGCTGCTAAGAAAGCAGGTAAATCCCATTCTTGATTCCAACAAATATTCCTAATGTTAGGATCCCATTTGTGTCAAAAGTTATAACTAGTAACTATATCTCAGCCTCAACCACCTAGTTTTAGACTTGGTCTTTACAGGCCTTCGCCCAACATTCCCCTCTCAGCACCAATCACTTTCGGCACCCGTGACCTAACCACCACTGTCAAAAGCTATAGCTAATAGCAAAGGTGCTGGACTTGGCCCTGAGCCCTTTACCGACCTCCACCCAACAATTCCTCAATCACCTGGGGCTAAACTTAGCCTTTACTGACCTCCGCCCAACATTCCCCCTCTCAGCACCAACCACTTTCAGCACTCGTGACCTAACTACTACCACCAAAAGCTATAGCTAATAACGAAGGTGCTGGATTTGGCCCTAAGTCTTTTACCGACCTCCACCCAACAATTCCTCAGTCACCTAATGTTAGACTTAGCCTTTACCGATCTCCGCCCAACAATTCCTCAGTCACAATTCGATATGATTTGATAGCAACTAATAACCCTTTTCTCTGATAATGTTGCAGGGATGAACTTCCATGAGTTGCTTGATATTCCACAAGGACAGCGGCGAATGTACCATGATGATGTCTGCATCATTGTCATCTCTTTCGATGGAAGGATTTGGCAGTCATCCATCTAATCCAGGGAAATTCTGGGACTGATAGAGAGAAGCTAATTGCTTTTCTGCTTTAACTGTTCTATGACCCCCATTTTTGTAATGTGTTCATAGTTCACTAATAGGGGCTTATTATTAGTTAAGGTAGATGATGATGTTTCTTGATCTGAGGGTAACTGGATCTCTATCCCCTCAGAGATGATAGGAAAGATTGATTAATTAATTCATTTGTTTCTCAGTTTCTTGTAGTTTCAAACCAATTCATGGAATTTTGGAGGGAATCAGGAAGATCAGTAAATTAAACTAATGAAGTGCCAAGAAATTGTTACTGTAATTTGTTTGGTTTGTAGTTTCAAACAAAAAGTCAATTGTTGTGTGCATGTTCTAGAGTTGACTACTAAATATGTACTATATATATATAGGATCGGAGTAAGTTCAAATGGAACAATTCCCTCTTATATATAAAAAGTATAAGGAATGACCTATTATGATTTATCAGTGGTTGAGAGTTTTATTCAGTAAAAAAGTATAAAGTTGTTTTTTTTGAACAAAAAAAAAATTGTATAAGATTAAATTTATAATTATTACAAACTTTGCAAACATTTAAGTTTCAAAATATACAATTTGGATCAATTAAGAACTTGCGCACAGGAAAGAATTAGGAACCAACCAAAGCCATCTATCTGAAAAGATTTAATGACTTTAAAGCAATGAGAGCAANATTTAATGACTTTAAAGCAATGAGAGCAAAAAAAAAAAAAAAAAGCAATGCCATTTTCGTAAATAACTTGAACATTAAATGCAATTAACAACACTATGGAATAATAACTTGAACATTATGTGCTAGTAACAACACTATGGAATGCGCTTAACAAGACTATAAAGTGCATCTGGTGATACGTATAAGTATAATGAAATTGTCTGCCTTTTACGATTAATGGTTTAGTTTATTTTTATTTATTTTTTTGTTTGAATTAATATCATCTGGGTCCTCCGAGTATAATGGTTTTGCCATGTTTAATCCTAAACTTTCAAATTGACCACTCGTGGTCCTTCAACTTTTAAATCGTTACAATCTGTGGTCCAAGTTAACCATCCATAGTCCTTCAATTATCAAATTTTAACAAGTCGTGGTCCTTCTAGGACCTAAAATAGAATTAACTCAAAAATTTATCCACGCTTCACAAATACACCCAACGTTGCACATCAAGCTTGGCAAAAGTTAAACCCCAAATTATGTGTTTAACTTGATAGTATGTCTCGAGTTTAATTGAAATAAATGGTCAGAATGTTTAAATTGATATTATGTGGCTAATTTTTCATATAAAAAATTATAAGTGTTGGTTATCTATGTGGTAATTAAGGTGTTTGTCAGAATGTCAGGTGTGAAATTGCATCATTATATAGAATTTTCAAGAAAATAGATTTCAAAATTTATAATAATTTTGTATCCCCTCTCTTGTATGGGAAGCAGTATGCGTAGTTGGTGAATGGAAGTAGTCAATTAAACTCGATAATGATACTTTTGCAAAAAAAAAAAAAATAATAATAATAATAATAAAATAAATAAATACAAAAAACTCGGTAATGATACCTATTGGCATTAGCTGCCTACGCGTTTTTTAGCATCACTACTCTACGCTAATCCAATCCATTTCCCAGTTGAATTTGAACCTACTTCACCTTGGAGCTCATTAGCTCAACAAAGTCATACATTCTGACCTATGCATAATAATAATAATAATAATAATAATAATAATAATAATAGCATTTGAAAGTTGCTTGAGGTTTTGGTATGTATTTTTGACCTCTAAGTTTCATGATCCAATGAGATATCTTGTAGCGTTAACGTTATATAGTGCAAGGCTTTCCGCGACCCCAGAATACGTGACTCTTATATAAGGGTCATAAAAAGTCTTGTACAAAATTTGCAGATAAGCAGTTTTGTACTATTATTTAATATTTGGTAGAATTCTTTTTCACACAAGTTCAAACTTCATAAAAACTAAACCTTCAAGCTAAGCTTAATTGGTTTTGGTTTGGTCTTGATATCAAATCAGAATATCTCATTCAGTTATTCTCAAAAAAAAAAAAATCATTCGGTTTTGATCTTTAGTAAGATCGTATCATTGTTTGAGTTTATTCTAGACTGTCCTGACCACCACGAAGCTGGTAACAAGTAATGGCCTCTCAATTAGAACACCAAAAGATATGATATACTCATATTAAGACTCTAACTTTACCGCACAAAAGTTAGCTCAACTTAAACATCACTTCTCAATATCTTGTAAAGTCGATGTGCGATCATATAAATTATTTTGGATAGAATTTAAATGTATAACATGTGGATTTGAAAAAGGAGTTGGTCTTATTTATTTGACTATCTCACTATCACTTTCACCAAATAATTAAGCATAGGAGTAGTATTTACTTTATTATATTATTTATTTTGGCTGCAGGCGGAAGTTGGGAGTTGATACATGCCTGATTGTGATGGTCGGTCCATGTTAAAAGAGCCAAAATATCTGAGGATTGTATCCTTCCATTCCCATGGAAATTCATTAAAAACAGAATGAAACAACCAAACAAGTGAGGGTTGACATTTGAATATTTTGACAAAATCCAAAGTTGAAATTGGCAAAAAATATATATGGTAATTTGGTCTTCTCTTTCCAACCCCACATGGTTTAGGTTGAGTTTAGGCAAAAGGGTTTGAGTGTTTGGATACAAAACCGGTGGGGCCCACAAGGTTACTTCCTCAATTTCAGCACAAAATTATTAAAATGGCGATTTAATATGTGGGAAAATGTTTAAAGTATATTCAACATTTTTTTTTTAAAAAAAAGACCTATTTTGTTGTTTAATAAGTCAATTTATTTTAGATTTACAGAAATAATTTAATCCCCTTGCAATGGGAATAACTATTCTGCAGAAACCACCATGATATTAGATTATTCTCGAGTTTTTGTTATTTAATATAATAATAATAATAATAATAATAATAATATTATTATTATTATTATTACATATACATACATACATATACATACATATATATATATATATATATATATATATATATATATATATATATATATATCAGGTGCGACCGTGCTCTCCCGTGCGACCGTGCGGTCACACACCACTCAATGTTAAGAAACACACCACAATGAAACACACCACAGTGCATATTTGTGTGGTGTGTTTCTTAAATTGAGTAGTGTATTTCGTAACATGGAGTGGTGTGAACCGCACGGCCGCACGGGAGAGTACGGCCGCACCTGAACCTGACCCTATATATATATATATATATATATATATATATATATGGGATAAAATACAAATAACCCACTGAACTATTTGAGAAATAGTAATTAAGCCATCGAACTCAAATAACCTTCAAATAAGCCATTGAACTCGAAAAAAAAGAGTAGTTGAAATCAAAGCGCTATAATTTTGGAAGAAAAAGCGCTATAAACACAATTGAAAATTTTGGAATTAATAAGTCTCCCTTCACCTAAAACCAAGTAGGAAGAAGGAACCAAAAATGTGACATCAAAGCATGCGTGTATAGTGTATACTTCTAGAAGACCCAAAATGGTGAACCAAGAAAATGCAAGCAGGAAGCGCGTTTTGGTAAAAGGTTTGAATGCAGTTGTTTGTTTTGGTCCAACGTTTTAAACATGTCTGCCATCATTGTAATAGTGTGACACAGACTTTGTGGTTGACAAAACACAAAATTCACCAAACAAACGGTAAACAAACCGCCTTAGCTTTCTTTCAGCTGGTATTGTGAAAATTCAAACACAAAATACTGTTTAATTATTCTCTAATCTGAAGCCTCAAGTCCAGTCTTTGGGTATTCTATGGATTTCAAAACTGTGTTATCTGATACTGTACATGAATTCCGGTACACATGTAAATCACACTTTGAGAGAACATAAAAAAAAAAAAGCGTAAACTTTACCAGCAAGAAACGAGCTGGTATTGGAATGTAAAGGCGTGGGCGACACCAAGAATAGGCAGACTATGGCCGGCTAGTTAGATCCATGTTATAGCAGGTAGGGTTTCCTGGAAATGGAACGTCGATATATTTTACTGGTTTACGGTTGAAGTACCAGTCCCCAACGGACTCTGCAATTGTCTGGTTAAAGGGAAACAAAAGATAGTCAGCAGAGGTTCGTTGTGGTGAAGTGAAGAAATGAAACTCATAGAATAGCTTACTTGACTGTTGATTTTCGGAGAATTGGGTGAATGCCATGTATCGGTGATCCACGTTTGGCAATGTATAAAGCAGGAGTTTATAAACATGCCCCCTTCTGCGTTTTTCTGAAATTCACCTAGAGTGCTTAGCATTGAATTTCGGAAACCTGTGCAACCACGAGGAAATTTCGTGAGGGAAAGACTGAGAAAGCCTAATTTATTAGTTGTAAAAAGCTAACGAGTTTGCTTAAAGCAACATATTTCAATGCCCTGACAAATTTGATATATGTAACACATCAAATCTTGGACTGAAAAATGACTCCATAATCACTTGTCAATGCTTCAATACTATAAAATATAAATTATGAACTATCCGTTTGCTCAGGGTTTCTGATTAGCCCACAAAACCATGCTTTTCAAAAGATAATTCAATCTCTATTTTGTTGGCAGTCCTCCATCTCTGGACCACTACTTACGAAGTTATTTTCTAAAACAGCTTGATAGTTTCTTCATACTGTTCCACTCAGACATACCCCTCATATTAGGATCAAACACTTACCACTACGCCAAAAGCTATAGATAGCAGTGAAGGTGCAACTTTATTTCCTTAAAGACCGCCATCCAACAATCTCCCTAGCCAGATGGTGCTGGACTTTACCCTTACAGGCCCCCGCCCAACACCTCATATTTGCATCCCAGTGAGTATTTGCTATAATCACAAAACTCACCCAGATGCCCTCCTCTTTCACCCCCACTTACAGAAAAACCCCCATAGTATCTAGTATTTTGTTAAAAGTTTTTCAAAATGCTTTATCTTTTCCCATTTAAGTTAAATACTAGTTTCAGGTCAGGTGCAATGTTACAGAAGGCGCTAGGCGCTAATCGGGTGCCCGGGGACGCCTAGTGCCCTAGGCGGCCAAGTAATTCAACTATTCGAGTATATCGTCTTCACTTTTCCCACTCAGAGGGCTGGGAGTTGTTAGACTGTTATAAACCCCCAAACTAGTCAACTGCATGTGTTAGATAGTTAGTTGAGTACATGGCTGGAGGAATATAGAAGAGAAGTAGTCGAGCAAGCAAAAAAATACCATTCGGCCGAGTTGGGCACCGACTCAGCCGAGTTAGGCGCCCAACTCGCCGCCTAGGGTGCCTAGTCAGCCGAACGATAGCCGACTAAAAGCCGTCTAGGGCTGAAATCGCCTCAGCCTAGGGTCGCCTAGGCTGATTTTTACAACTATGGTTGGGTGTAGATTGACATGTCCACCCACGACCTCCAAACCCACATATAGTTTCAATATATCAAATATCTGAACCAAACACCAATTTGGTTCATTCTAATCCTGATAACAAATTGGGTTGCAGGTCTCAAATTACACCCACCCTAGTTCCACCATATATAATGGTCGCTATTTGCTAATGAAAATTGAAAAGCAGGATTCATCACCTTGCAGCACTTCAAGTTGGCTAGAATTACAGTAGTTAATATTCAGCGCGCACTTCTGCCAGCTGCCATGAGGATCCGATCTCTCAGGAACCAGTATATGCCGTATCTAAAAAATTAAATGAAAACTAAGATTAATTTATTGGGTTGTAAATGTAATAATGTATAAATTCTCAAAACTAGTCGAGAAAGACACAAGGAAAAAGCTTGCCTGCCAAAAGTCGTATGATGGGTTGACAAGGAAAACTGGAGTCTTAATGTTGTTAATAAATTCTTGAGGGAAAAAACACTGAAATGATAGTTAGCACTATGATTACATATAATAAAAAACAAATTCAAAAAAGGGTCACTGAACTGAAAAATAGGAGAGAACCACACCAGAATATGGAAGAAGTGTGGGCTAAAAGTTGCACCTTATAAGGATCAGTTCGTGACACACATTCCTTGTTTAAACTTTTTGCTACACCCTGGAACCAAAACATGATCAAAAAACAGTATAATATTAATAACGAGGACCATGGTATAACCTACTTCTTCAAAAAGCACATAAAGATACGATTAAATGAAGACAGCTTCTGTAATGTTTTAGCAAAACCTGGAGGTTAACAACATCATGATAAAAATTCTCCATGGTTGGATTTCCTGCAACATCCTTCCTAAGAAAGATGGCATGTAAAGAATCATTAGCAAGAAACAAAGGGATTTATATGCTCAAACAAATCTAACAAGTCTTTGAGTACCGAACACACATGCTTATAAAAAAGTGTGAACTAAATTTTATGTTGAACTTCGGGTGCAGCTGAATAAAATATATGATATAAACAGAATAACCTTCAGTGCAAACAGGATTTAACTGTGCATGAATTGTTATTGGTGAAATATCTCCAAATGTGTTTCAACTTCCATCCTTCCGTGTTCTATGAGTCTAAGAGTCATCTACATAGGGGTAGACTAAGGGTTATTGTTTACTTATATATATCTATGCTATGTTTCCCTAAGAAAAGATGGAAGAATTAGGTGAATCAGTAAAAGACATTTCCTGTTACTCAACATGGTATCAAAGCCACCCCTGTGGCCTGACCTTTGCCAGTAAAGCAATAGGTGAACAGTGTCGTGCACGGTTCATGTTCCTAGTTGGGCAGTTTCTGGTTTTTACAAAATTGAAGCTCCCAATCATCTCAATTTGTTTGGATGACCCTACCCATTTTTTCTGGCCATCAAAGTTCTCACGTGCCACTGGCCATTATGCTTCAGCCTCCATCCCTTTGTGTTGGTGTTTTGTGAGTTTAAGAGTCATCTACATAGGGGTAGACTAAGGGTCATTGTTTACCTATCTATCCATCTATATATATATATATATATATATATATATATATATATATGCTATGTTTCAATATGAAAATAAGAAGAGAGTAAGGTGAATCAATAAAAGATATTTACTGTTATTCAACAGTTAGAATTAAGAAATATTATGTTTCTCTATAGGGTCATACTAATTTCTAGCTGGCCAAACTTTTTGATTCACATGTAGGTTCTAAGAGCATATAGATTAGAGATGAATGAAAACTAACCCTTAGCGTCTTCACAATTTTGAAGATTTATTGATGGATATTTTAATTGAACATAACTTGAAGATTCATTCCAATTTTTCATCATTTTGGGTATCATTATGCCACTAACACATACTGTAAAATTTACATTTTGTTTGTTTCTACTCCTATGTTTACTTTTAGTAATGTTCCTATGTCAGCCTTGCATAAGGTCTATACTGTCAAACAGGCTTTACATAAATGCTTCAAGGAAAAGTCACCATTCAAAATTACCAATTAGTTGAATTTCTTTTAGGGAAGTGTCATGCTTCAAGAATGCTTTACAATCCCCCAGGACATAGCTTAGTGGTCGAAAGGTTGAGTGTGCATGCAGAGATCCAACAAATACCCGGGTTCAAATGCTCAATGGAGGATCTCAGCTTTGGGGCAAAAAGCAAGCACTCAGACCCTGAGCCACTGAGGTACATCCCCGATTTACCTCCTCTCACAATCCCTAGGGCAGGGGATGAGGAGCCCTCAGGTTTAGGGTTTAAACCTATAAATAAAGTTACAAGAACATACTCATTGAGAAAGAAACTTGCGTCAGCAAGGCATTTGACATCTGTATTCTTAGGCAAAATCTCCCGGAAGTTATCACAATGTATGAGGGCTGCCAGACCTCCAGCAGAACATCCTGTGAGAAAAGCCTGCAAATTTATGCAATGTAAGAAATAAGAATACCACAGACAGATAATGCAAGAATTACTTTCATGGACTCTATGGTTGAAGTAAAAGTTAGTCAAAATGAATATAAACTTTGGTTCAGAATAGATGGAAATGGTGGAGTTCGCCAATAGGACATCCCTCAATATTCTATTTCACAAAACTAGTGCTTTAAAGTCACAAAATTTCAGGGATAAAAATTGTCTAGGGGCTGAGCTCATAGTGATTCATGCCTCATGTAATCATAAAGACGCCCTGCCAAAAAGAGGAAAGTTGGACTAATTTCTTTATTCACTCAGAAATGGGGGAGATAAAAAAGCATGCGATTTTGTCAAAAAATGAAGAACAACGCAATTATGATATACAGTAACAGAAACTGAAATATAAAATGTACTACCTTTTTAGCCTTGGAAAGTCCTATTGACAAGAATTCATCCATAAGTGCTTCCCAGATAAGTTGTCCTCTGAAGAAGAGCTTCGTCCCATTCTGCAACCAATGATAGTAAACATCTGTAACTAAAGGTTGCTTTAGGCATGATGGACATAGTCAACATAGTTCCCAGAAAGCTTCTTGTACTTACTTTAAGCTCACTCTCAGGATGCCCAGCAAAAGATGCACCATCACAATATCGTATCTTCACTTTGTTCCAGTTGAAGAAATCTGAAGAAGGGAGAGTGGATCAGATATCAAAGAATGAATCCTTAATAATGTAATCCAAACATGCAATTGTTACAAGGAACTCAGGCAGATGCATAGTGTCAGAAAACATTTAACAGCATCGGTGGCAAGAAGCCTGGAACTAACAGAAAAAAAAGTATATTCTTTCTGAGCTTCTAAGAAGCCATAAACGTATGCTTATTGGAATTATCCCTCTTAAAACCATCCCTTTATATGCTAAAACAACCAATCATAAATTCTAGGAAAGATTAATGCCATAGCATTGATATAAGAGCATAATTTGTGGAGTAAGACTATGTATCAGGCAGTTCATGCTAGAAACCAGTCAAAAAGACAACTACCTGGATTTTGTGAAGGTTCGCGGCTCATAATCCCAGAAAACAAAACTTCATGTTCCATCATCTTGGAAGAACCTAATGCTGCTGTTGCCCTTGAAGAACATGATTCTATTGAATTACACCAACCTCCACCCTGTGAGAGAAAAACCAAGACAAAAGTATTAAGAGAGGAAGAAACCTAACAATTCAGAATCACCAAATTAGCAAAATGATGACATTAGATGAGTGATTAAATGAAAAGAGAATGCCCTATGCCTTGTCTACCATTTTTCTACCAGCCAAATTTTATTTGAAATGATTAGAGATATGATCTATAACAAATGAAGTAAAACAATAGTTCTTCCCCATCTTTTTATTTAGCTTGAAAAAGACAGTGCCAAAATTCTTTCTTCACAGATCATAAAAAAAGGGGAAAACAAGAAAGAACAACAAAAACCAACCTCAATGTGAAGAAGCCAATTGTCAGACCCAGATCCAAAACCCTGCTGGAAATGATAACCCGGCACACTTCCATCCAAACAAACTGCAATTTCAATAAACCATAAACTCACCACCAATCCCCCCAAAAAAAAAAACAAATAAGAAGCAGAGAAGAGGAAGATGAATTCTATGTGCGCATAAAATAAGAATCCTTTTGGGAAGAAGAAATTACAGGCAGATTTTTTGTGGGCATTGCTTAAAGGAGTAAAGGGTACCCCATCATTAGCAGGAAGACTGGCGTATCTGCCACTGTGATAGTGAGAGTGAGAGACGAAGGATAGCGTGAGGATGACGGTGGCGAGCGCAGCAGAGAAGACTGCCCACTCTCTTTTGGTCAATTTGCGCCACCATCTCACACCTCGGAGTAATCTATGATTCGCCATTGAAAGATTTCCCAGACGGAAAATGTATTCAATTGGTTAAATTATGGGATGTCAACCCTTCGAAAATACTAAGGTGGCAGGCTACTTAGAGCATCCGTTTTTTTTTTTTTTTTTTTTTTTTTTTTTTTGATGATGATTTTTGCAGAGGTAAAAACTTGGGGTAGGAATTTTCAACAAATGGGGGTAAGTTTTTTTTTTTTTTTTAAATGGTTTTTATTACTGTAAATCCAATTTTTTTGTGCAAGACTTCAATAGTTTGAATTAATTCTTTTTTTAAAAAAAAAGGAGTAAAGGACAAAAAATAGAAGTAAAAATAGGAAATTTGTCCACTGGGCTTAGCGTGGTGGCTCGCCGTTTGACTTGATGTCATGATAGAAGATGGTAGTGTAAACCCAATGGGATAGCTCAAGTGGCAAGTAAGCTCTTTTTTATGGGAAAGAATTCCCCTTGGGCCAGCTCTCGTAATATGGTCCTGTGAACTTAGGAGGTGTTTGGTTGGATGGAAAATGTTTTCCAAGGAAAATGTTTTCCTTGAATTTAAGGAAAACTAGATTTTCCTTTGTTTGGTTGGATGGAAAACATTTTCCATTGGAAAACATTTTCCTTAAGAACAAGGAAAACAAATTCCTTGGCCACCCCTTGGTATTTTGTTTTCCATGGAAAATGTTTTCCATGGAAAACAAGGAGGACAATTATGCCCTCATTAACATTCTTTAATTACCACCATTATTATTGTTGTTATTATTGTATAGGGGTATGATTGTCTTTATACTCATTATTCCTTACAATTCCAAATCCAACCAAACAATGGAATTTATATTCTCAGTAATTTATTTTCCACCAACCAAACAATGGAATCTATTTTCCTAGTAATTTGTTTTCCATGGAATTTGAATTCCGTTTCCTTCAAATATTTTCCAGCGAACCAAACGGGCTGTTAGTGTTAATAAAGTGAATAGTTTTTAGAAAAATGATTCCCTTAATATCATCCTTCCTCCCTCATGTTGTTTTGGTTTTTATGGAACAATACATTTAGTTCAGGATATAGTTCAGTCAAAGGCTTGTATATTTCGTAAATTGAGTATGTGCTACTAGAATTGAAGACCAAGTTCAGAATGAAGATCAAGACGGTTATTCAGTTAGAAAGAAAATCGAATGGGCTATCTATAAATAGTCTTCAACCTCAACCAGATTACGTGATGACTTTCCACATAAAGATTCTGAAGAACTCATCCAGTGTTTTAACTAGAGAAACTTTATGAATTGATTTCGAGTCAAGTTGATTGATGATATGATGCATAACGGCATGGAAACCACAATAGCAGATCGGGAGAGCAGCAGTTAAGGGGAACCTTAACTTGTGAAGATTGGGAAGTCTTGCACCAACTTTTCAAGACACTTCAACGTAGTTTAGAGGCTGTTGCTCAGCAGATACTTCCTTAAAGTGTTTGTTTCTTGATCATCTTGTTTGGTAAATAGATTGGTTTATATGAAATGAAAAGTTGGGTTGACCATATTGTGGTGGGCAAATTATTGTGTGGACCATAATAAAATGTGCATTTTTAATGTACTAAATGTACATTATTTTTGTACTGAATGTACATTATTTTTATACTATAAAAATTATGTACATTCAGTACAAAAATAATGTACATCCCCTGAATATAATGTACATTATTTTTATACTGAATGTACATTATTTTTATATTGAATGTGCATTATTTGATAGTGTGGTCCACATAGCTGTGTGGACCATGGTCCACACAATAATGATTGATTGTGGTGCCCCCAAGACGTAGGAATGGTTATTCCGAACTGGGTTACCAAACTTGTTGCGTTATCATAGTGGGTTTCAAGAACCCTCTTCGTGAGATAAACGATCCCAATAACTCCATTCTCTTTCATCTTCACATCTCGCTGCTATCTTCGTTTGTTCTAACATGGAAGGACATGCTAGACCCCCCATAATTGATATGCACGAATTATGCCTACTAGAAAGCAAGGACTAAGATCTATTTGCAGGCACAAGGAGTCAATGTATGGCGAGCCGTCACAAATGGTTGGGAGCATGCTACAACCACAAAAGAAGATAAGATAATCGAATTAACTCCCACAGAACAATGGACTGCTACTCAAATCACTGAATGTGACAACAATAATAAAGCCCTGAATACGATCATAGGAAATCTGGATGAAAGCCAATTCGGATTGATTGCTGGTTGTACTCAGGCTAAAGAAGCCTGAGAAATTCTTTAGGATCTTTACTGATGTGTAGCAAAAATGAGTGATGGTGAGTGTACGTGTGTGAAATGTCGTCCTCAGGGGAGTGAGGGATATGGCACTCAATATGCAATCACAACTAGGCACTAGCATAAAGAGATCAACAAGAAGCTAAGCAAATCATAACGGGGTTAAGGCTACGATAGTTGAACAAAATAACACAAACACATATTAACTAGAGATAAATACAAAATAAGGAAATAGGACTCAAGCTAGGGACATTATCATCTAGATGCTTCAACAACCTACGGGGTTAGGGAGAACAAGTAACCAAGGATCAAGCGGGTATGCACGTAAGAATCCTAGTCTATAAGTCACTCATGTGAGCAAATATACAAGGATTAGAACAAGGAATTGCCCCACTTTCGAGGTGAATCAACTCTAAGTTCTTCAAGCACAATTAGCATCTTAAACCCCAAATTTCCCCTATTTTCATAGAAATAAATTGGGTTTATGCAAGGGGTGGCTTGGAATCTTGACCCAACTCTCATTGAGACCAAGAATCCTCTAAATACATGCCAATGAATGTGTACATCAAACATTAGCAAGATACAAACACATATCCTTCATAAACTCAAGAACCCTAGGTTGGGGTTCTTCCATTTTTTCACAATAATCACAACTTAAGCATCAAAATAGATAATATAACCCTAACTCAAGCCCATAAACTAACTACTCATGATTAAAAAGCATAAAGAACACAAAAGCACAAGTTATAAACATAAATCTTGCAAAAGAAAAGAAACAAGGGAAATAAAACTTCTCTATTGAAATAGGTGGTAGAATCTTGAAATCCAAGCTTCAAATCCAAGATTACAAGCTCCAAATATGTATTAAAACCCAAAATCTAACCTAAAAATATGAAAGGAAGTGTCTAGGGTTCAACCATGGGTCAAAATGCTCAAAACAAGTTTAAATATAAACAGAGCAGGAGCCACACAGCCACCTACATGGCCGTGTGGGTGGCCATGTGCCAACTCTCTAGAAATTGCATTCTTCACTGTAAATCGGAATTCTGTTCAAATGCTTTGAATTCTATGCTATTTTTCACCCCCAAAACTACTTCATTAGCCTTTGTGATCTTCAACAAAGGTGTATCCCTTCAAATTTTCTTTCTAATGGCTAAAGAATCACCTCATTTGGACATTTCTAGGCTGAGATATGATCAAAATACCAAACAGTGGCAGATTCTAAAAAAATCTGTAAGTTTGGATGATTTTGACCCCTTTGGGTTCCTTTTTAAGCTTTAATGTCTTAATAAGAGTTGTAGTCCTTTGAGTATTCTTTCCAATGGAATAAGAATCACTCAATTTCGATATTTCTAGATCGAGATATCGTCCAAATACCGATCAGTGACCGATCTATGTGAGAATTTCAGATTTTTTGGCACTTGTTCCACTTTTTCCTTGGTTTGTCAATATGATCAAAGCCATTGAAAATATCACTGTTAGAATCCCTTGGAATTTTTGCATTCATCTCCATAGCTTCTCCTTGGCTTTCATTGACTCTAAATGCATTCAAATTACTCCTTTTGACTCTAGTTCTATCCAAAATGCATGAAAATATTCATCTTTGCTTCCAAATCCAATCTCCTTGCAAAATAACACAATTTAGTCTTAATCTATCTCATTAAATTTGTAATGATCAATAAGCAAAATAGCTTAGTGAAAAGGGGAAAAATATAAACAAATAAGCACTTATCATTTACGAAGGAGAATATTCTGTCAAACAGTCGAAACTACAATAAATCCATACCATATTTGAGGAATTGATGATGCAAGATGATGAATCCATTGTCCAATTTAATACTCACGTTCAAGATCTGAAAAATGAAACTGATGTTCTTGGAGAACCCTTCCAATTGACAAACTGGTACGAAAAATCTTGCAATCACTACCATCCAGATTTCGGATGAAGGTAACCGCAATTCAAGAAAGTGTTGGATGAGCAATCTTCAGACATATGAGATGGATATCTTGTCTCAATCCGATTCAAATAATAAGAATAAATCTGTAGCGTTCCTCGCCGAAGAAATATCTTGCCCTCATTTCAGGAAATTTCTCCAAAATCTTGAAACAAGTTAACCGAAGAAATCGAGGAGGTAAATCTCAATTTTCCCGCAACAAAGTATCTTCTAAATCATCTTCGAAATCAAATTTGAGACCATCAAACCAAAATGCATCCAAGCCCCAGAATCAATCAAATCAGAATGCTAGCCAAAACCACTCAAATCAATGGCAAACCTCCAAGAACAAGCTAAAGAACAAAGGTATATAGTGTAGAGAATGGGAATGCTTTTGTCACATACAAGCTGAGTGTCCAAACTTTCTCAGAAGAAAGAAATCTATGAAAGCATCTACACTGAGTGATGATGAAGATATAGAAATTCCACCAGAAGGGGAACAAGAAATTTCTGGAAATTTTGTTGCATTCACTGCCTTTGTATCTGAACACACAGCTGAACCAGGCAACGACTCTGATCATGAAGATGTGGAGAAACTTCCATATGAAGAACTTGATACATCTTATCTTCAACTATACAAGAACTGGGAACTCCTACTGAAAGTTGATAGTGCCAAAACTGCAAAAACCAGTATCCTTGAAAAGAATGTAAGAATCTTAAAAGACTAGTTGGTTGAATCTTGTTCAAAAACTGGAGAAGGACAACCGCACATGAACCCATTTATATATATATATATATATATATATATATATATATATATATATATATATATATATATATAT